>NW_028136306.1:600000-886000 GCF_964662115.1 Mustela nivalis | reverse complement strand
AGTGGGCATTGGCTCTTGTTCCATGCACCTGGATCCCAATATGAGGGTTGGACCACCATATCAACATTTAATTTTCCTTCTATGAGGAAGGAGGAGTACTCTTTTGTGCTTCAGATTCCCCCATGCACAGTAATTTGAGCTATGTTCTGGGACTGGTACGTGAATAACCAGGTTGGTTTGAGATGAAGGACTCAGGTCAAGGCAGGTCACACCTGCCAGATATGGGTCCCGCTATCTAGGTGGCTACCAGGAGGTCGGGGCTCGAGCTGTGTCAGACAAAGCATTAGTTCACAAGGTGGCCTATGATATTGTGGTGCTATAGAGGGCAGTGCTGGTGGAACCTTATATGGAGTTTCACGCAGACCCATAGGGCACCTCTTTTTTCTGGTGGGCAGGCAGAAGGCATTGTGGCTCCCAAATTCCCAATATGGGGGACTTGAAGGCGAGGAGTGTGAGAACAGAAGGCAGAAAACACAATCTATGCTTAATCTCAGTGCCGAGAACATGGCCGTTCCAATGTGCAGTGGTTTTTTCGAGATCTCCAGCATCTGAGTACAGGCGAGGGTCAGATGTCTGCTCATGATAGAGTTTGTATCTATCGTGGCCAACAAATGAAATATCCAGCACCTGAGTAAAGGTGGATTTCAGATGTTTACGCACACTGGAGTTTGTGTCTCTGATGACCGAATGGAGGAGTGGCATCAAGAGGCTGATGCATGTGAGATGCTCCAAACAGCAAGGTTGTTTTTTCTACTGGACAGTTAGAGTCTGTTATGTTTTCTGCAGGGCCCCCCATGTGAAAAGTATGGGTAGCAGAGCCCTTCCACATGGATGCCTGGAAAGCACACCTCCATTGACCAATGCAGCTGAGGAACATGCAGGTTCTTTACGGTGCTTCTGGGGCGAAGCACCAAGGTCTTGAGTTGACATGGAATCTCTTGAAGATGGGTTACAATGCTGGTTTTTTTTACCAGGTAGATCTTAGAATGTGTTGGTGGCTAAGGTGCCTGCAAGATTCTCCTACCCTGAGGGTTTAACACAGGTCGAAGAGCACGGTTACCTTCTGGGGACAGGAGATGTAGTGTTTTGTGGCTCAGGGACCACATGCCATATCATAAGTTCCTATTCAAGAACAGGCCTCTGAAGACAGATGCCCGACAACCTAATCTAGGGTTCCAATGAGTCCCAGGGGCATGAGAGGTTCAATCTTCAGACTTAGGAAAGTTGACTTGGGAGTCTGCCAGGATGTAGGTGATCAGGGAGTTTCAGACTGCGCACTTATGTCCAGAGTAACCTCCAATATTGGGGTGGCCACAGGGGCCTTGAATGTTTCAACCAACTCTGGAGGGTTTGGTTAACTGACATGCACAATTTCCATGGTGATGGCAAGCACAGTCCTGTGGTGTGGCTCCAGAGACTCCACCCTGGAGGGCATGTGAGCCATGGTTCTGGGAGGGAAGTCTGCAAACACAAACTCGGGTTAGGTTTAGTGGCTAGGTTATCGCAGGGCAATGTGTAGACCTGGAAGGCTACTCGTCAGGAACAGTAACTGGAATGACCCGAAGGTGGAAGCACAGGCTTTTATATCTGGATTGTGTGTCTAGGGTGACCTCAGAATGTAGCTGTGGCCTCATGGGTCTATGGGAGATTTTTCCTCTAAGGATACTGGCGGCTCCCAATATTTTGATGACTTTTTGAGATGGGAAGACTGCTATTTTCGATCTTAGGTGTGCCCCAAAACAGGGATTCCAGAGATGGGCTCTGGGTCTAGGCGCCTGGAAAATCCCACCAAGGGTTGGGATTTGGGCTTATGGGCAGACCAGGCCTGCAATGCAGGATCTTGGTGGTGCAACTGAGAGGGCTTGTTTGGAAGCATGCTCAGGCTGAGCATTACAATGCCTGTTTGTGCCCAGGGTGGCCCTCAGGAGTGGGCGTGGTCCCATTGTCCATTTTCTGGCTCCCACACTGAGGGATGGACACACATTCCAATGGCCAGGTTTCCAGCCATGGGGAAGGAGGAAATATCTATTGTGCTTCATGTTCCCCCATAGGCAGGGATTACAGCAAAGGTCTGGGGACAGATGCCTGAATACCAAGGATGCATAGAGATGACAGATTTGGGCCATGGCCGTTCTCACATGCTGGATATGGGCCCCGCTCTCTGGGTGGCTGACACGAGGTCTGGGCTCAGGCTGTGTCAGACACAGCACTAGTGGCCAGAGAAGTCTATATATTGGGGTTCTCTCCAGGGCCGAGTAAATTGATCCTCATATAGGGTTTCTGGCCAGACTCACGAAGCACTTCTTTCTGTGGGGCAGGCAGAATGCTGCCTTATGGATCCAGAATTCCCTATCAAGAGGGTTTGGGGACAAATAGGGTGAGAATGCAATTGTAAACACCAGCTATGCTTAAATTGAGTGCCAAGCGGAAGTCAGTTTCAATGTGCAGCAGCTTATACGAGATATCCAGCACCTGAGTAAGGGCAGATGTCAGATATTTGCTCACACTGGAGTTTGTGTCTAGGATGACGACTAATGGAGGGGTGGCTTCAGGAGGCAATGGAGGATTACCCACGCTTAAGATTGTGAGATGCTCCAAACAACAAGGTTTCCTTCTAATGGACAGGAGGAGTCTGTTTTTTTTTTCCTCCAGGGTCCCTCAAGTGGAAGTTTGCGTAGCAGAGCCCTCCCGCATGGATGACTGGAAAGCACACGTCCAATGACCATTGCAGCTGAGGAACATGACAGGTTCGTTTTGGTGGTTCTGGTGCCAAGTACCAAGGCCTTGAGTTGACTTGGAATCTCTTACAGATGTGTCCCAAAACTGGTTTGTTACAAGGGAGTTCTTAGAATGTATTGGTGGCTATGGGCCACGCTGAGTGTTTGGCACAGTTCGATGTGCACAGTTTCCATCTTGGGAGAGGAGATGTTCTGTTTTGTGGCTCAGGGTACATATGTTGTATCCTGACTTGGTATTCAAGAACAGGCCTCTGAGGATTGATGCTTGCAACCTAATCTAGAGATCCAATGATGTCCTTGGTGCCCATCAGGTTCAATTTTCTTACTAAGGACCATTGATATGGTTGTCTGACTGGATGTAGGTGATCAGGGTGTTTCAGACTGTGCATTTGCATCCAGAGCCACTTCCACTATTGGGGTGGGCTCAGGGGCCTTGCAGGTTTCTCCTAACTTGGAGGCTTTGGGGAACTGTGATGGGCACAGTTTCCTTGGGGATGGCAGGCCCAGTCCTGTGGTAAGGCTTCAGAGACCACCTCCTTGAGGATATGAGAGCCATGGTTTTGGGAGGGAAGTCTGCAAACACAAATTTGGGTCAGGGATAGTGGCAAGGTGATCGCAGGTCCAATGCATAGACCTAGAAGGCATCACGTCAGGAACTGTAATTAGGGTGACTGAAAGCTGGTAGCACAGGCTTTTCTATCTGGATTGTGTGTCCAGGATGGGCTCTGAATGTAGACGTGGTCTCATGGTTCAATGGGAGACTTTTCCTCTCTAAGGATCCTGGTGGATCTCCATAGATTGGTGGTTTTTCAGAGAAGAAAAGAGTGCTCTTTTCCATCTTAGGGGTGCTCCAAAACAGGGAAGAATGCTGTTTTCCAACTTAGGCTTATGCCAAAACAGGGATTCCAGAGACGGGCTCTGGGTCTGGGTGCCCGGATATCCCACCAAGTGTTAGGATTTGGGCCTAGGGGCATTTTAGGCCTGCAATGCAGGATCCTAATGGTGTAACAGAGAGGGCTTGTTTGAAAGCATGCTCAGGCTGAGGGTCATCATGCCTCTTTGTGCCCAGGGGGGCCCTCAGGAGAGGGCGTAGTCTCATTGGCCATATAGCTGGATCCCACTTTGAGGGTTGGACACCCATTGCAACAGCCAGGCTTCCTGCAATGGAAAGAGGAGTTCTCTATTGTGCTTCAGGTTCCCCCATTGGCAGGGTTACAGGAAAGGTCTGTGGAAAGTTGCCTTAATACCAAGGATGTGTACAGATGACAGGCTAAGAATTCCCAGGTAACAAAACAGCATTGTTACCCATGTTCATGACATTCCATGTAGAAATAAGCCCTTAGTACTTCGCCCCAGAGCCACCAGAATGAACTTGCCATGTTCCTAAGCTGCAATGGTCAGTGGAGGTGTGGTTTCCAGGCAACCATACGGGGGTGCTCTGCTACACAAACTTTGCAATTGGCTGGGACCCTTGAGACAAAAAAACAGAATGCCCCTGTCCGGTAGAAGGAAACCTTCTGTTTGGAGCATCTCACAAGCCCCAGCGTGGGAAATTCTCCATTTCCTCTTGAAGCCACCACTCCATTTGTCAGTCATCATAGACACAAACTCCAGCATGAGCAAACATCTGACATCCGCCCTTACTCAGGTGATGGATTTCAATTCGATCGCTGCACACTGGAATTGCCTTTAGTTTGACTGAATTAAGCCATAGCTTGGGTTTACAATTCCATCCTCAGTCTACTGGTCCACAAGCCCTATTGTGAGGGAATTCTGGAGCTACAACACAATATTCTGCCTTCCCCATAGAAAGAAAAAGGGCCTGGAGAGTCTGCCCAGAAACTCCATATGATGGTCAATCTTCTCGGTGCTAGACGGAACCCTGATTCATAGGCTGCCCTGGGCACTAGTGCTGTGTCTGACATAGCCGGAGCCAGGACCTAGTGTCAGCCACTGAGAGATCAGGGCCCATATACAGCATGTGAGACCAGCTATGGCCCAAGTCTGTCTTCTCTTCTATTCTTGGTATTCAGGCACCTGTACCCACACCTTTGCTGAAATCCTTGCCATTGGGGGAACCTGAAGCACAATAGAGAACTCCTCCTTCCCCATGGAAGGTATTCTGACAGTTGGGATAGTTGCTCAACCCTCAAAGTGGAAGGCAGCTCCATGGCCAAGGAGACCATGTGCACTCATGATGGCTTCCCCGGGCACAAGCAGGCATTGTGACCTCAGCCTGAGCATGCTTTCAACCAAACACTCTCAATTGCATCTCTGGGACCCTGAATTGCAGGCCTAGTACACACCTAGGCCCAAATCCTAACCCTAGTGGGATTTTACAGGGGCCCAGACACAGAGCCCATCTCTGGAATCCCTATTTTGGGGGACCCTTAAGATGGAAAACAGCACTCTTCCCTTCCCCGAGATAGTCACCAAACTCATGGTAGCCACCAGGATCCTTGAGAGGAAAAATCTGCCATAGACCCATGAGAACACACCTGCATTTCGAGGCCATCCTGGACATACAATCCAGATACATATCATGTGCTATCACCTTTGAGTCATCGGATTTACAGTTCCTGACGAGCTGCCTTCCAGGTCTATGCATTGGGCCTGCAATCACCTTGCCATTAACCTAAACTGAGTTTGTGTTTGCAGACTTCCTTCCTAAAACCATGGCTCACATGACCTCCAGGTTCTGGCATCTGAAGCCACACCACAAGACTGTGCATGAGATCCTCAAGGAAACTGTGCCCATCACTTTTGCCCGATACCTTTAGATTAGGAGAAACCTGCAAGGCCCCTGAGCGCAGCCAAATAATGGAGGCCGCTCTGGGCACAAATGCACAGTCTGAGACACCCTGATCACCTCCATACAGGCAGACACCCAAGTCAATGCTCCTGAGTCAGAAGATTGAACCTGACATGCCCCGAGGACTTCATTGGCACACTAGATTAGGTTTACAGGTATCTGTCGTCAGAGGCCTGCTCTGGAATATCAACTTATGATAAAATATATAGTCCCTGAGCCACAGAACAGAATATGTCCTCCCCAAAAAGGAAGCCATGCTCCTGGAATTGTGTCATACCCTAAGGGTATTTGGATCCTGAATGGCCCCTTAGCAACCAGCACATTCTATGATATTCCTGGTAACAAACCATCATTGTGCCCCATCTTCATGAGACTCCATGTCAACTCAAGGTCTCGATATATTGCCCCAGAGCCACCAGAATGCACCTGCCATGTTCCTCAGCTGCAATGGTCAATGGAGGGGTGATTTCCAGGCATCCCTGTGGCGTTCTCTGCTACAAAACTTTCCACATGGAGAAACCAGAGAAAACAAACCAGACTTCTCCTGTCCGGTAGAAAGAAACTTTGCTATTTGGAGCATCTCACAAGCCCCAGCATGGGAAATCCTCCATGGCCTCTTGACGCCACCCTTCCATTTGTGGGTAATCACAGACACAAACTCCAGTGTGAGCAAACATCTGACATCCACCCTTACTCAGGTGCTGGATATTCGATACGGCAGCTGCACACTGGAACTGCCTTTTGCTTTTCACTGAACTTAACCATAGCTTTGTATTACTATTCTATCCTCACCACACTGCTCCACAATATCTCTTGATAGGGAATTCTGGAGCCACAACGCAGTATTCTGCCTTCCACATAGAAAGAAGAAGGACCTGTTGAGTCTGCCCAGAAACTGCACATGAGGATCAATCTACTCAGACCACGAGGCAACCCTGATTAATAGATTTCCCTGACCACTAGTGCTGTGTCTGACAGAGTCTAAGCCCCGACCTCGTTTCAGCCACCCAGAGGTGAGGGCCCATATTTAGCATGAAGATCGGCCATGGCACTGGGCCATCATCTGTACCCATCCTTGGTATCCAGTCATCTGTCCCCCAAACTTTGCTGGAATTCCTGCCAATGGCGAACCTGAAACACAATAGAGAACACCTCCTTCCCCATGGCAGGAATATTGGCTGTTGGGATGGTTGTCCAACAGCTTGGGAGCCAGCTGCATGGCCAAGGAGACCATGCCCACTCCTGAGGGCCGACATGGGCACAGGCAGGCACGGTGATCCTCAGCCTGAGCATGTTTTCAAACAAACACTCTCAGTTGCTCCTCCAGTACCAGCATTGCAGGCCTGGTATGCCCCTAGGCCCAAATCCTAACCCTTGGTGGGATTTTCCAGGTGCCCAGACCCAGAGTTTGTCTCAGAATCCCTGTTTGGGGCACCCTTAAGATGGAAAACAGCACTCTTCCCTTCCCTGAGAAAGGCACCAAACTATTGGGAGCCGCCAGGATCCTTAGAGAGAAAAAATCTCCCATGGACCCATGAAAACAAACCTGCATTCCGAGGCCATCCTGTCCACACAATCCAGAGAGAAAAGTCTTTGCTACCGACTTCGAGTCATCCTATTTACATTTCCTGACGAGCTGACCTCCATGTCTATGCATTGGGCCTATGATCATCTCGACACTAACCCTAACCCCAGTTTGTGTTTGCCGACTTCTCTCCCAATACCATGGCTTACATGCCCACCAAGATGTGGTCCCTCAAGCCACATCACAGGAAAGTTCCTGCCATCCCCAAGAAAACTGTGCCCATCAGGTTGTCCAAACCCTCCAGATTAGGAGAAACCTGCCAGGCCCCTGAACCCACCCCAATATTGGCGGTTGCTCTGGATGCAAACGTGCAGTCTGAAACACCCTGAGCACCTCCATCGAGGCAGAAAGCCAAGTCAATGGTTCTGAGTCAGATGATTGAACCTGACATGCCCCTAGGACTTCACTGGAACCCTAGATTGGGTCTTCAGACATCTGTTCTCAGAGTCCTGTTCTGGAATACCAAGTTATGATACAACATGTGGTCCCTGATTCCCACAACAGAACATCTCCTATCTCCAGAAGGAAAATGTGCTCTTGGATCTATGTCCAACTTTCAGGGTAGATGGATCCTGCATGACCCATTAGCCCCAGCACCTTCTATGATCTCCCTGGTAACAAACCAGCATTGTGACCCAACTTCCTGAGACTTGATGCCAACTCAAGGTGTTGGTACTTTGCCCAAGAGCCATGAAACGAATCTGCCATGTTCCTCAGGTACAAAGGTCAATGGACGTGTGCTTTCTAGGCATCCAAGAGGTAGTTCTCTGCTACACAAAAATTCCACATAGGGAACCCTAGAGCAAACAAATAAGACTGCTCCTGTCAGGTTGAAGGAAACCTTGGTTGTTTGGAGCATCTCACAAGCCCCAGCCTGGGAAGTCCTCCACATTCTCTTGATGCCAACCCTCCATTTGTTAGTCATCATAGACACAAATTCCAGCATGAGCAAACATCTGACATCTGCTCTTACTCAGGTGCTGGATATTCGAATCAGTCACGCACACTGGAAATACCTTTCACTTGACACTGTATTCTTGCATAGTTTGGGTTTACAATTCCATCCTCACCCTACTGGACTGCAAGTCCTCTTGAGAGGGAATTAGGGAGACAAAACGCAACATTCTGCCTTCCCCATAGAAAGAAGAAGGGCCTGGTGAGTCTGCCCAGAAACTCCCCATGAAGATCAATCTACTTGGCCCTCGAGGGAACCCCGATTTATACTTTGCGCTGGCCACTAGCACTGTGTCTGAGAGAGCCTGAGCCCCAACCTCGTGCCAGCCACCCAGAGTGTGGGGCCCTTATCCAGCATGTGGGACTGGCCATGGCCCAGTCGTCTCTACCCATCCTTGGTATTCCGGCAACTATCCCAGATCTTTGCTGGAATCCCTACCAGTGGGGGAACCTGAAGCACAATTGAGAACTCCTCCTTCCCCATGGCAGGAAGCCTGGCTGTTGCTATGGGTGCCCAACCCTCAGAATTAGAACCAGGTGCATGGCCAATGAGACAACGCCCAATCATAAGGGCCGCCTGGGCCAAAGCAGGCATTGTGTCCCTCAACCTTAGCATGCATTCAAACAAATGCTCTCAGTTGTTTCTGCAGGGTCCCGCATCGCAGGCCTGGTATGCCCTTAGGACCAAATCCTAACACTTCGTGGGATTTTCCATGCCAACATAACCAGAGCCCGTCTCTGGAATCTCTGTTTTGAAGCACCCCTATGATGGAAAACAGCACTCTTCCCTCCCCTGAGAAAACTATTAGGAGCTGCCAGGATGCATAGAGAGAAAAAATCTCCCAGGGCTCCATAAGACCACACCTTCATTCCGAGGCCATCCTGGACACACAATCCAGATACAAGAGACTGTGCTACCACCTTCGAATCACCTGGTTTACAGTTCCAGACGAGCTGCCCTACAGACCTACGCATTGGGCCTGTGATCACCTCGCCATTAACCCTACCCCAAGTTTGTGTTTGCAGACTTCTTTCCCAAAACCATGGCTCACATGCCCTCTATGATGGGTCTCTGTAGCCACACCACAGGAAAGATCCTGCTATCCCCAATGAAACTGTGTCAATCACAGTTGCCCAAACCCTCCAGATTAGGAGAGACCTGCAAGTCCCCTGAGCCCAGTCCAATATTGGAGGCCACTCTGGACACAAATGCACAGTGTGCAACACCCTGATCACCTCCATCCAGGAAGACACCCAAGTCAATGGTCCTGAGTCAGAAGATTGGTCCCGGAACCCCACAATAGAATATCTCCTGTCCCCAGATGGAATTCGTGCTCTTCAACTTGTGTCAAGGGTCGGGGTATATGAATTATGCACAGCCCCTTAGCCCCCAGCACATTCTAAGATCTCTCTGGTAACAAACAAACAGCATTGTGATCCATCTTCATGAGATTCCATGTCACTTCAAGTCCTTGGTAATTCGCCCCAGAGCCACCAGAATGAACCTGCCATGTTCCTCACCTGATATGGTCAGTGGAGGTGTGCTTTCCAGGCATCCATGTGGGAGTGCTCTTCTACTTATTCTTTCCACATGTGGGACCCTGGAGCAAACAAACCAGACTGCCACTGACCAGTAGAAGGGAACCCTCTGTTTGGAGCATCTCAGAAGCACCAGCAGGAGAAATCCTCCATGGCCCTTGACACAACCCCTCCATTTGTCAGTCATCATAGACAAAAACTCCAGCATGAGAAAACATCTGAAATCTGCCGTTATTTAGATTCTGCATTTTCTTTTCCACCACTGCACACTAGAACTGCGTTTCACTTGACACTTTATTTATCCATAGCTTGGGTTTAGAATTCCATCCTCAGCCTCCTGGTCTGCAATCCCTCTAGAGAGGGAATTTGGAGCCACAAGGCAACATTCTCCATTCCCACTAGAAAGAAATAGGGCCTGGTGAATCTTGCCAGAAACTCCACATGAGGTTCAATCTACTTGGCACTCGATGGAACCTTGATTTATAGGCTGTCCTGGGCACTAGTACTAGTACTAGTACTGTGTCTGACAGAGCCTGAGCCAAGACCTAGTTTCAGGCACCCAGAGATATGAGCCCATATCCAGCATGTGAGATTGGCCAGGGCCCAAGTCCATCATCTCTACCCATCCTTGGTATTCAGGCACCTGTCCCCAGACCTTTTATGTAATCCCTACCAATGGGGTAACCTAAAGCACAATAGAGAACTCCTCCTTCCCCATGGTAGGAATCCTGGCTGTTGATATGAGTGTCCAAACCTCAAAGTGGGAGCCAGCTGCATGGCCAAGGAGACAATGCCCACTAATGAGGGCTGCCCTGGGCACAAGTAGCCATTGTAACCCTCAGCTTGATCAAGCCTTCAAAAAAATGCTCTTAGTTGCACCTCCAGGATCCTGCATTGCAGGCCTGATATGCCCTTAAGCCCAAATCCTAACACATCGTGGGATGTTCCATGTGCACATACCCAGAGCCCGTCACTGGAATCCCTGTTTTGAGGCACCCCTAAGATGGAAAACAGCACTCTTCACTTCCCTGAGAAAGCCACCAAACTAATGGGATCCCCCAGGATCCTTGAGAAGAAGAATCTCCCATGGTCCCATGAGTCCACACCTGTATTCCAAGGCCAGCGTGGATATGCTATCCAGATACAAGAGACTGTGCTACTGGCTTCGAGTCACCTGATTTACAGTTCCTGACGTGCTGCCCTCCAGATCTTTGGATTGGGACTGTGAACACCTCTCCATTAACCTTATCCCGAGTTTGTGTTTGCAGATCTCTCTCTAAAAACCATAGCTCACATGTCCTCCAGGATGGGGCCCCTAGAGTCACACCAGAAGACTGTGCTTGCCATCCCCAAGGAAACTGGGCCCATCACAGTTGCCCAAACCCTCCTGATTAGGAGAAACCCGGAAGGCTCCTGAGCACATCCCAATATTGGAGGCTGCTCTGGATGCAAATGCACAGTCTGAAACACCCTGATCACCTCCATCCAGGCAGACACCCAAATCAATGGTCCTGAGTCAGATAATTGAACCTGACATGGCCCTAGGACCTCATTGGAAGAGGGATTAACTTTTCAGGCACCTGTCCTCAGAGGCCTCTTCTGGAATACCAACTTATGATACAAATTATGGCCCCTGAGCCCCAGGGTGGGAAATCCTCCATGACCTCTTGACGCCACCTCTCCATTTGTTGGTCATCGTAGACACAAACTCCAGCCTGAGCAAACATCTGACATCCGCCCATATTCAGGCGCTGATATTGGAATCAGCTGCTGCACACTGGAACTGCCTTTCGCTTTGCAATGAATTTAAGCCTAGCTTCAGACTACAATTTCATCCTCACCCTACTGGTCTGCCATATCTCTTGATAGGGAATTCTGGAGCCACAACGCAACATTCTGCCTTCTTCATAGATAGAAGGACCTGGTGAGTCTGCCCATAAACTGCACATGAAGATCAATATACTCAGCCCAGGAGGGAACCCCTATTTATAGTTTGCCCTAGCCACTAGTGCTGTGTCTGACAGAGCCTGAGCCCCTACCTCGTGTCAGCAACCCAGAGGGTGGGGCCCACATTAACCATGTGAGACCGGCCATGGCCCAGGGCTGTCATTACTACCCATCCTTGGTATTCAGGCATCTGTCCCCTAGATCTTAGCTGGAATCCCTACCAATGGGGGGACCTGAAGCACAATAGAGAATTCATCCTTCGCCATGGCAGGAATCCTGGCTTTTGGATGGGTGTCCAACCCTAGGAATGGGAACTGGCTGCATGGCTGAGTAGACATCGCCCAATCCTGATGGCCTCCGGGGCACAAGCAGGCATTGGGACCCTCAGCTTGACCATACTTTCAAACAAACGCTCTCAGTTGCACCTCCAGGATCCCGCATTGCAGGCCTGGTATGGCCCTAGGCCTAAATATTAACCCTTGGTGGGATTTTCCAAGCACTTAGACCCAGAGCTCATCTCTGGAATGCCTGTTTTGGGGCACGCCTAAGCTGGAAAACAGTACTCATCCCTTCCCGGAGAAATCCAACAAACTATTGAGAACCGCCAGGATCCTTGAGAGGAGAAATCTCCCATGGACCCTTGAGACAACACCTGCAATAAAGGCCATTCTGGAAATTAAATCCAGATACAATTACCTGTGCTACCACCTTTGAGTTACGTGATTTACAGTTCCAGACTTGCTGCCCTCCTGGTCTATGGATTGGGACTATGATCACCTTGCCACTAACCCTAACCTAAGTTTGTGTTTGCAGACTTCTCTCTCAAAATCATGGCGCACATGTCCTCCAGGATGGGGTCTCTGGAGTCACACCACAGGACAGTTCCTGCAATCCCCAAGGAAACTGCCCATCACAGTTGTCCAAAAACCCCATATAAGGAGAAACCTGCAAGGAACCTGAGCCAACCCTAGTATTGGATGCCACTCTGGACACAAATGCACAGTCTGAAACACCCTCATCACCTGCATCCAGTCAGACACCAGAGTCAATGATCCTGAGTCAGAAGATTGAATGACATTCCCCTAGGGCCTCATTCAA
This sequence comes from Mustela nivalis, assembly GCF_964662115.1. Taxonomy (NCBI): domain Eukaryota; kingdom Metazoa; phylum Chordata; class Mammalia; order Carnivora; family Mustelidae; genus Mustela; species Mustela nivalis. The sequence goes on along the minus strand of NW_028136306.1, from coordinate 873,327 downwards.
ACCCTTTATTAGGTTTTCAGGCTTCTGTCCTCAGAGACCTGTTCTGGATTACCAATTTATGATACAACATATGGCCGCTGAGCCCCACAACAGAATATCTCCTGCCCCCAGAAGCAATCCAGGCTCTTGGGCCTGTGTCAAATCCTCAGGCTAGATGAATCCTGCATGGCCCATTAACCACCAGCACATTCTAAGATCTCCCTGGTAACAAACCAACATTTTGACCCATCTTCATGAGGTTCCATGTCCAATCCAGTCTTTATTTCTTCGCCTCAAGGCCACCAGATGCCATGTTCCTTCGCTGTCATGGTCAATGAAGGTGTGCTTTCCAGTCACCCATGTGGGAGATCTATGTTATCCGATCTTTCGACATGGGGAACCATGGAGGAAACAAATCAGACTGCCCCTGTCTGGTAGAAGGAAACCTTGCTGTTTGGAGCATCTCAAAAACACCAGATTGGGAAATCCTCCATAACCTCTTGACGCCACCCCTCCATTTTTGTGTCATCATAGACACAAACTCCAGCATGAGCAAATATCTGACATCCACCCTCACTCAAGTGCTGAATATTGGATTCAAACATTGCACACTGGAAATTTCTTTCGCTTGATACAGAATGTAACCATAGCTTAGGTTTACAATTCCATCCTCAGCCTCCTGGTCCACAAGCCCTCTTGATAGTGAATTCTAGAGCCACAAAACAGCATTCTGCCTTCCCCTTACAAACAAGAAGGGCCTGGTGAGTCTGCCCAGAAACCATACATGAGGATCAATCTGCTCGGCACTCGAGGGAACCCCAATTTATAGGCTGCCCTGGGCACTAGTGCTGTGTCTGACAGAGCCTGAGCCAAGACCTAGTGTCAGCCACCCAGTGATCGGGGCCCATATCCACGATTTGATACTGGCCATGGCCCATGTCCATCATCTTTACCCATCCTTGGTATTCAGGCCTCTGTCCCCAGACCTTTGCTGGAATCCCCGCTAATGGGGGAACCTGAAGCACTATAGAGAACTCCTCTTTCCCCATGGCAGGATTCTGGCTGTTGGGATGGTTTTCCAACCCTCAAAGTGGGAGCCAGCTGCATGGCCAATGTGACCACGCCCACTCATGAGGGCCACCTGGGCATAAGCAAGTATTGTGACCCTCAGCCTGAGAATGATTTCAAACAAGACCTCTCAGTTGCACCTCCAGGATCCTGCATGCAGGCCTGGTAAGCCACTAGGCCCAAATCCTAACACTTGGTGGGATTTTCCAGGGGACCAAACCCAGAGTCCGTCTCTGGAATCCATATTTTGGGTCACCCCTAACATGAAAAACAGCACTCTTCCCTTCCCCGAAAAAGCCACCAACTATTGGGAGCCACCAGGATCCTTAGAGAGGAAAAATCTCCCATGGACCCATGAGGCCACAACTGCATTCTGAGGCCATCCTGCACACAATACAGAGAAAAAAGCCTGTGATTCTGCCTTTGAGTCACCCGATTAACAGTTCCTGAAGAGCTGCCATCCATGTCTATGCATTGGGCCTGTGATAACCTTGCCACTAACCCTAACCCAAGTTTGTGTTTTCAGACTTCCCTCCCAAAACCGTGGCTCACATGCCCTCCAGTTTGTGATAACTGGAGCCACACCACGGGATTGTACCTGTCTTCCCAAAGGAAACTGTGATTGTCACTATTAAACAAACCCTCTAGATTAGGAGAACCCTGCAAGTTCCCTAAGCCCAGCCCAATATTGGAGGCCACTCTGGACGCAAATGCACAGTCTGACACACCATATCACCTACATCCAGGCTGATATCCAAGTCAATGGTCCTCAGACAGAAGATTGAACCTGACATGCTCCTAGGATTCACTGGAACACTAGAATAGGTTTTCAGGTATCTGTACTCAGAAGGCTGTTCTGAATATCAATGTATGATACAATATGGTCACTGAGCCACACAAAAGAACATCTCCTGTCCTTAGAAGAAAGCTGTGCTCTGGACCTGTGTCAAACACTCTGGGTAGATGAATCCTTCAAGGCCCCCTGGCAACCAGCACATTCTATGATCTCCCTGACAACATACCAGCATTGTGACCCATCTTCATGAGACTCCATGACAACTCCAGCCCTTGGTACTTCGGCCCAGAGCCACCAGAATGAAACTGCCATGTTCTTCTGCTGCCATGGTCAATGTAGGTGTACTTTCCAGGCATCCAGCGGGAGTGCTCTGATACCAACTTTCCACATGGGGAACCCTGGAGGAAACAAACCAGACTCCCCTGTACAGTAAAAGGAATCTTTTCTGTATGGAGTATCTCAAGCCTGAGGGTGGGTAATCCTCCATGGCCTCTTGAGGCCACCCATCCATTTGTTGGTCATCATAGACACTAACTCCAGCGTGAGCAATCAACTGACATCTGCACTTACTCAAGTGCTGGATATTTGAATCAGCTGCTACACACTGGAATTGCCTTATGCTTGGCACTGAATTTAAAAGTAGCTTGGCGGGACGCCTGGGTGGCTCAGTTGGTTAAACAGCTGCCTTCGGCTCAGGTCATGATCCCAGCGTCCTGGGATCGAGTCCCACATCAGGCTCCTTGCTCCGCAGGGAGCCTGCATCTCCGTCTGACTCTGCCTTCCACTCTGTCTGCCTGTGCTTGCTCTCGCTCGCTCTCTGACAAATAAATAAAATCTTGAAAAAAAAAAAAAGTAGCTTGGGTTTGCAATTCCATCCTCACCCTGGTGTTCAGTAAGCTCTCTTGATAGGGAATTCTGAAGCCACAACACAGCATTCTGCCTTCCCCATAGCAAGAAAAAACAGCCTGGAGAGACTGCCCAGAAACCCTACATGAGGATAAATCTACTCGACCCTCGAGTGAACCCCATTTATAGGTTTACCTGGCCACTAGCGCTGAGTCTGACAGAACCTCGTCTCTGACCTCGTGTCAGGACCCAGAGACTGGGCTCCAACTCCTGAATGTGAGACCAGCCATGTCCCAGGGCTGCCATCTCTACCCATTCTTGATTCAGGCATCTGTCCCCAGACATTTGCTGAAATCCCTGCCAATGGGGGAACCAGAAGCACAATAGGGAAATCCTCCTTCCCCATGGCAGGAATGATGGCTCTTGGGATGGGTTTCCAGACCTCAGAGTGGTAGCCAGCTGAATGGCCAATGATAACCCGCCCACTCATGAGGGCCGCCCTGGACACAAGCAGGCATTGTGACCCCCAACATGAGCATGCTTTCAAACAAACACTCTCAGTTGCATTCCAGAATCCAAATTTGCAGGCCTGATATGCCCCTAAGCACAAATCCTAACACCTGGTGGGATTTTTCAGGGGCCCAGAAACACAGCCTGTCTCTGGAATCCCTGTTTTGGGACACCCCTAAGATGGAAAATAGCACTCTCCCCTTCGCCAAGAAAGCCACCATAGTATAGGGAGCCGCTAGGATCCTTCAGAGGAAAAATCTCCCATGGATCCATGAGACCACACCTGTATTCCGAGGCCATCCTGGACACAAAAGCCAGATACACAAGCCTGTGCTACCACCTTCAAGGCAACTAATTTATAGTTCCAGACGAGCTGCCCTCCAGGTCTATGCATTGGGCCTGCGATCACCTCACCGCTAAACTTAACCCGAGTTTGTGCTTACAGACTTCTATCCCGAAACCATGGCTCATATTTCCTCCAGGATGGGGTCTCTGGAGCCACACCAAAGGACTGTGCCTGCCATCCCCAAGGAAAATGTGTCCGTCACATTTGCCTAAAACTTCGAGATAAGGAGAAACCTGCAAGGCCCCTGAGCCCACCCCAATACTGGAGGCCCCTCTGGACACAAATGTGCATTCTGAAATACGCTGATCACCTGAATCCAGGCAGATACCCAAGTCAGTGTTTCTCAGTCAGAAGATTGAACCTGACATGCTCCTATGACCTCATTGTAACCCCTGATTAGGTTTTCAGGCATCTGTAATCAGAGACCTGTTCTGGAGTACCAACTTAAGATACAACATATGGTCCCTGATCCCCACAACAGAACATCTCCTTTCTCTAGATGGAAGCCGTGCTCTTGGAACTGTGTCAAACCCTCAGGGTAGATGAATCCTACTTGGCCCGTAGCCACCAGCAGATTCTAAGATCTCACTGGTAACAAGCCAGCATTGTGAGCCAACTTCATGAGATTCCATGTCAACTACAGGCCTTGGTACTTCACCCCAGAGCCTTCAGAAAGAACCTGTCATGTTCCTCAGCTGCAATGTTCAGTGGAAGTGTGCTTTCCAGGCATCCATGTGGGAGTGCTCTGCTACCCAAACTTTCCACATGGGGGACTCTCGAGCAAACAAATCTGACTGCCCTGTCCTGTAGAAGGAAACCTGGCTGTTTGGAGCATCTCACAAGCTCAAGTGTGGGAAATCCTCTATGACCTCTTTTCAACTCCTCTCCATTTGTCGGTCATTATAGACACAAACTCCAGCTTGAGCAAACATCTGTCGTCTGCGCTTACTCAGGTGCTGGATATTCGAATCAGCCGCTGCACACTGGAAATGCCATTCGCTTGTCACTGAATTTATTCATAGCTTGGGTTTACAATTCCATCCTCACCCTACTGGTCTACAAGCCCTCATGATAGGGAATTCTGCAGCCACAACACAGCATTCTGCCTTCCCAATAGAAAGAAGAAGGGCCTGGTGAGTCTGCCCAGAAACTCCACATTATGATCAATCTACTTGTCCCTTGAGGGAACCCTGAATTATAGACAGCCCTGGCCCCTAGTGTTGTGTCTGACAGAGCCTAAGCCCCGACCTCGTGTCAGCCACCTAGAAGGCGGGGCCCATATCCCGCATGTTAGACTGGCCACGGAACAGAGCCGTCATCTTTACCCATCCTTGGTATTCAGGCATGTGTCCCCAGACCTTTCCTGGAATCCCTACCAATGAGGGAACCTGAATCACAATAGAGAAATCCTCATTCCCCATGGCAGGATTCCTGTAAGTTCGGAAGGGTGTCCAACACTCAGAGTGTTAGCCTACTGAATGGCCATTGAGACCACCCCCATTCCTGAGGGACACCCTATGCAAAAGCTTGCATAGTGACCCTCAACCTGAGCATGCTTTCAAACAAACGCTCTCAGTTGTATCTCCAGGACTTGCATTGGAGGCCTGGTAAGCCCCTATGCCCAAATTATAACCCTTGGTGGGTATTTCCAGGTGCCCAGAGCCAGAGCACTTCTCTGCAATCCCTGTTATGGGACACCCTTAATATGGAAAACAGAACTCTTTCCTCTCTGAGAAAGCCACCACATTATAAGGAGCCGCCAGGATACTTGAGAGGAAATATCACCCATGGACATCTGAGACCACACCTGCATTCTTAGTCCATCGTGGATACACAATCCAGATAAAAAAGCCTGTGCTACCTCCTTTGAGGCATGCGATTTACATTTCACACGGAGCTTCCCTCCAGGAGTATGCATTGGGCCTACAATCACTTCGCCACTAAACCTAACCCGCCTTTGTGTTTGCAGACTTCCCTCCGAAAACCATGGCTCTCATGCCCTCCAGCATGGGGTCTTTGGAGCCACACCACAGGACTGTGCCCACCATTGCCAAGGAAACTGTGCCCATCAAATTGCCCTATCTTTCCAGATTAGGAGAAACCTGCAAGGCCCCTGAGCCCACCCCAATACTGGTTGCCACTCTGTACACAAATGCACAGTCTGGAACACCCTGATCACCTACATCTAGGCAGACTTTGAAGTCAATGATACTGAGTCAGAGGATTGAACCTGACATTCCGTTAGGATTTTATTGGAACCCTAGATTAAATTTTCAGGCATCTATCCTCAGAGGCCTGTTCTGCAATACCAAATTATGATACATTTGGTCCGTTAGCCCCACATCAGAACATCTCTGGTCCGAGAAGGAAACCGTGCCCTTTGACCAGTGTCAAACCCTCAGGGTAGATGAATCCTACATGGTCCCTTAGCCACCAGCACACTCTAAGGTCTCCATGGTAACAAACCTGCATTATGACCCATCTTCATGAGACTTCATGTCAACTCCAGGCCTTGGTAATTCGCCCAAGAGCCACCAGAACGAATTGGCCATGTTTCTCAGCTGCAATTTTAATGGAGGTGTGCTTTTCAGGCATCCACGTGGGAGTGCTCTGCTACCCAAACTTTCCACATGGGGGACCCTGGAGCAAATAAACCAGTCTCCCCCTGTGTGGTAGAAGGAAACTTTGCTGTTTGAAGCATCTCACAAGCCCCAGCATGTGAAATCCTCCATGGCCTCTTGACGCCACCCCTCCATTCATCGGTCATCATAGACATAAACTCCAGCATGAGGAAATGTCTGACTTTCACCTTTACTCAGGTGCTGGATATCTGGAATCAGACACTGCACAATGGAACTGCCTTTTGCTTGGCACTGAATTGAACCTTAGCTTGAGTTTACAATTCCATCCTCACCCTACTGGTCCCCAAGCCCGCTTGATAGGGAATTCTGGGGCCACAACGCAGCTTTTTGCCTTCCCCTTAGAAAGAAGAAGGGCATGGTGATTCTGCCCAGAAACTCTGCATGAGGATCAATCTGCTCAGCCCTTGAGGGATCCCTGATTCATACTCAGCCCTGACCACTAGTTCTGTTTCTGACAGAGCCTGAGTGCTCAATTCATGTCAGCTACTCAGAGAGTCAGGCATGTGAGACTGGCCATGTCTCAGGTCCCTCATCTCTACCCATCCTTGGTATTCAGGCATCTGTCCCCAGAAATTTGCTAGAATACCTGCTAATGGGGGAACCTGAGGCACAATAGAGAATTCTTCCTTTTCCATGGCAGGAATCCTGGTAGTTGGGATGGGTGTCCTACATTAAAGTGGTAGCCAGCTGCATGGCCAAGGAGACAACTCCCACTCATAAGGGCTGCCCTAATCACATCAGGCATTGTGACACTCAGACTAGCATGCTTTCAAACAAACGCTCTCAGTTGTACCTCCAAGTCACACATTGTAGGCCTGGTACTCCCCTAGGCCCAAATCCTAATCCTGGTGGGATTTTCCAAGCACCCAGACTCACAGCCCTTCTCTGGAATCCCTTTTTGGGGAACATCTAAGATTGAAAACAGCACTCTTCCATTCAAACGAGAAAGCCACCATACTATTGGGAGCTTCCAGGATCCGTAGAGAGGAAAATACTCTCATGGAAACATTAGAACACACCTGCATTCCAAGGCTATCATGGACACACAATCCAGATACAAAAGCCAGTGCTAGTGCCTTCGAGGTACGTGATTTACAGTTCCTGACGATCTGCCCTCCAGGTCTATGCATTGGGCCTACGATCACCTCGCAACTCAACCTAATCCGAGTTTGTGATTGCAGACTTCTCTCCCAAAACCATGGCTTACATGCCCTCCACGATGGAGTCTCTGGAGCCACACCACAGGACTGTGCCTGCCACCCCCAAGGAAACCGTGCCCACAAATTTGCCTAAACCTTCAAGATTAGGAGAAACCTGCAAGGCCCCAGAGCCCACCCCAATATTGGAGGCCACTCTGTACACAAAGGCACAGTCAGAAACATTCTGGTTGCCTACATATAGGCAGACACCGAAGTCAATGTTCCTGAGTCTGATGATTCAACCTGAAATTCCCCTTGGACTTCATTGGAACCCTAGATGAAGTTTTTAGGCATCTGTCCTCAGAGGCCTGTTCTGGAATACCAACTTATGATACAACATTTGGTCCGTGAGCCCCACAACAGAACATCTCCGATACCCAGAAAGAAACCATGTTCTTCGACCGGTGTCAAACCATCAGGATAGACTAATCATACATGGCCCCTTAGCCACCAGCACATAGTAAGATTTCCGTGGTAACAAAACTGCATTGTGACCCAACTTTATTAGAATCCAGGCCTTGGTACTTTGCCCTAGAGCAACCAGAAAGAACCTGCCATGTTCCTTAGGTGCAATGGTCAATGTAGGTGTGCTTTCCAGTATCCACATGCGAGTACTATGCTACCCAAACATTGCACATGGGGGAACCTGGTGTAAACAAAGCAGACCTCCCCTGTCCAGTAGAAGGAAACCTTATGTTTGGATCAACTCACAGGCCTCAGCGTGTAAACTGCTACATGGCCTCTTGATGCCACCACTCCATTGGTCTGTCATCATAGACACAAACTCCAGTCTAAGCAAACATCTGACATGCACCCTTATCCCGGTGCTGGATGTCTTGAATAAACCACTGCACATTGGAACTGCCTTCCACTTGGCACTGAATTGAACCATAGCTTGTGTTTACAATTCCATCCTCACCTGACTGGTCCCTAAGCCCTCTTGATAGGGAAATCTGGGGCCACAACGCAGCATTCTGCCTTCCCCATCGAATGAAGAAATGCCTGGTGAGTCTGCCCTAAAAACCCACATGAGGATCAATCAGGTCGGCCCTCGAGTCAACACCGATTTATAGGCTCCCATGGCCACTAGTGCCGTGTCTGACAGAGCCTGAGCTCGACTGAGTTTCAGCCACTAAAGAGCAGGCCCCATATCTAGCATTTGGGATTGCCATGGCCAAAGTATGTCATCTCTACCCATCCTTGATATTCAGGCACCTGTCCCCAGACCTTGGCAGGGATCCCTGCCAATTAGGGAACTTGAAGCACAATAGAGAACTCTTCTTTCCCCATGGCAATAAACCTGGCTTTTGGGATGGGTGTTCTACCCTCAAAGGGGGAGCCAGTTACAACATCAATGACACCACACACACTCCTGAGGACTACCCTTGGCACAAACAGGCATTGTGACCCTCACCCTGAGCATGCTTTCAAAAAATCCCTCTCAGATTCACCACAATGATCCCTCATTTCAGGCCTGGTATGCCTGTAGGTTCAAATCATAAAACTTGGTGGGATTTTCGAGGTGCCCAGACCCAGAGACCATCTCTGGAATTTTTGTTTTGGTGCACCCTTCAGATGGAAAACAGCACTCATCCCTTCCCCAAAAATGTCACCAAATTATGAGGAGCCACCAGGATCCATAGAGAGGCAATGTCTCCCATGGACCCATGAGAACACACCTGCATTCCGAGGCCATCCTGGACACACAATCCGGAGAGAAAAGCCTGTGCTACTGCCTTCCATTCACCCTAATTACAGTTCCAGATGAGCTGCTCTCAAGGTATATGCATTGGGCCTGTGATCACCTCGCCACTCACCCTAATTCGAATTTGTGTTTGCAGACTTATCTACCAAAACCATGGCACACATGCCCTCCAGGATGGGGTCTCTGGATCCACACTGCAGGACTGTCCCTGCCATCCACAAGGAAACTGTTTCCATCACAGTTGCCCAAACTGTCTAGATTAGGAGAAACCTACAAGGCCTCTGGGCCTACCCCAATTTCGGCGGCCGCTCTGAACACAAATGCACAGTCTGAAATACCCTGATCCCCTACATCCAGGAACACAGCCAAGTCAATGGTCCTGAGTCAGAATAATGAACCTAACATGCCCCTAGGACGTCATTGGAACCATTGATTCGGTTTTCAGACATGTGTCCTCAGAGGCCTGTTCTAGAATGCGAACTTATGATACAACATGTGGTGGCTGGGCCACACAACAGAACATCTCCTGTCCCCAGAAGGAAACCGTGCCCTACAATCTGTGCAAAATCCCAGAGTAGTAGATTCCTGCACAACTACTAAGCCACCAGCACATTCTAAGATCTACCTGGTAACAAACCAGCTGTGTGGCCCATCTGCAAGAGATTCCATGTCAAATCAAGGACTTGGTACTTTGCTACAGAGACACCAGAATAAAGCTGCCATGTTCTTCAGTTGCAATGGTCAATGAAGTTGAACATTCCAGGCATCCATGCGGTAGAGCTCTGCTACCCAAACTTTCCACATGGGGGACCCTGGAGCAAATAAACCACACTCCACCTGTCCAGTAGAATGAAACCTTGCTATTTGGAGCAGCTCATGAGTCTCAACGTGAAAATCCCTACATGGCTTCTTGACGCCACCCCTCCATTTGTCAGTCATCATAGACACAAACTCCAGTGTGAGCAAATATCCGACGTCCTCCCTTACTAAGGTGCTGGATATCTCGAAAAAGCTGCTGGACACAGGAACTGCCTTCCGCTTGGCAGTGAATTGAACTGTAGCTTGTGTTTACAATTCCTTCCTTACCCGACTGGTCCCCAAGCCTTCTTGATAGCGAATTATGGAGACACAACACAGCATTCTGCCTTCCCGATAGAAACAAGTGCCTGGTGAGTCTGGCCAGAAACCCCACATGAGGATCAATCTGCTCGGCCCTATATCGGAGGGACCCTGATTTATAGGTTGCCCTGGCCACTAGTGCTGTGTCTGACAGAGCCTGAGCCCAGACCTAGTGTCAGTCACCAGAGTTTGAGCCCCACATCTAGTATTTGGGAATGCCATGGCTCAAGTATTTCATCTCTACCCATCCTTGGTATTCAGGCACCTGTCCCCAGACCTTTGCTGCAATCCCTGATAATGGGGCATCCTGAAGCACAATAGAGAACTCCTCCTTCTTCATATGAGGAAACTTGGCTGTTAGGATGGGTGTTCAACCCTGAAAGGGGGAGTCATTTACAAGTCCAGTGAGACCACACAAACTCCTCAGGGATGCCCTGGAGGCAAACAGGCCTTGTGACCCTCAGCCTGAGCATGCTTTCAAACAATCCTTCTCTGTTGCACCACCATGAACCCGCATTGCAGGCCTAATATGCCCTAAGCCCAAATCCTAGCACTTGTTGTGATGTCCCAGATGCCATGAACCAGAGCCCGTCTCTGGAATCCCTGTTTTGGGGCACCCATAAGGTGGAAAACATCACTCTCCCCTTCCCCGAAAAAGCCACCAAACTATGGAGAGCCACCAGGATCCATAGAGAGGAAAAGACTCCCATGGACCCATGAGACCACACCTGCATTCCAAGGCCATCCTGGACACACAATCCAGAGAGAAAAGCCTGTGCTACTGCCTTCCAGTCTCCCTAATTATAGTTCATGACGAGATTCCCTCAAGGTCTACGCATTGGGCCTGTGATCACCTCGCCACTCACCCTAATTTGTATTTGTGTTTGCAGACTTCTCTCCCAAAACCATGGCTCACATGCCCACCAGAATGTGATCTCTGGAGCCACACCACAGAACTCTGGCTGCCAACCCCAAGGACACTGTGCATATCAGATTTGCCCAAACCTTCCAGATTAGGAGAAACCTGTGTGGCCCCTGAGCCCCCACCAATATTGCCGGCCTCTCGGGATGGAAATGCGCAGTCTGAAACACCCTTATCACCTACATCCAGGGAAATAGCCAAGTCAATGATCGTGAGATAGACGATTGAACCTAAAATGCCCCTAGGCTCTCAATGGAACCCCATTAGGTTTTTAGGCATCTGTCCTCAGGGGCCTGTTCTGAAATACCAATCTATGACACATCATATGGTCTCTGAGCCACACGACAGAACATCCCCTGTCCCCAGAAGAATACCATGCTCTTGGACCTGTGCCAAACCCTCAGGGTAGGAGAATCCTGCATGGCACCTTAGCAACCAGCACATTCTAAGTTCTCCCTGGTAACAAACAAGCATTGTGACCCATCTGCAAGAGATCCCATGTCAACTCAAGGCCTTGGCACTTTGTCCCAGAGCCACCAGAACGAATCTGCCATGTTCCTCAGCTGCAATTGTCAATGGAGGTGTGCTTTCCTGGCATCCATGCCGGAGAGCTCTTCTTCACAAACTTTCCACATGGGGAAACCTAGAGTAAACAAACCAGACTTCACCTACACTGTACAAAAAAATGTTACTTTTTGCAGCAGTTCACAGGCCTCAGCATGTGAACTCCTCCATGGCCTCTTTATACCACCCCTCCACTTGTCGGTCATCATAGACAAAAACTCTAGTGTGAGCAAGCATCTGACATCCACCCTTATTCCAGTGCTGGATGTCTCGAGTAAACTGCTACAAATTGGAACTGCCTTCTGCTTGGCACTGAATTGAACCATAGCTTTTGTTTACAATTCCACCCAAAACTGACTGGTTCCCAAGCTCTCGTGATTGGGAAACCTGGAGCCACAACACAGCATTCTGCCTTCCCTATTCAATGAACAAATGCCTGGGAATCTTCCCAAGAAACTCCACATGAGGATCAATGTGCTCCGCCCTCGAATCTACTCTGATATAAAGGCTGCCATGGCCACTAGCGCTGTGTCTGACAGAGCCTGAGCCCCGACCGAGTTTTAGGCCTCATATCTAGCATTTGGGATTGCTATGGCCCAAGTACGTCATCTCCACCCATCCTTGGTATTCAGGCACCTATCTCGAGACCTTGCTGGAAACCCTGCCAATGGGGCAACCTGAAGCACAGAGGAACCTGACGGAAGAGAACTCATCCTTCCTCATGGCAGGACATTTGGCTGTTGGGTTGGGTGTCCAACTCTCTAAGAGGGAGCCAGATATATGACCAATGAGACCACTCCCACTCCTGAGGGCCGCCATGGGAGCAAACAGGCATTGTGAGACTCAGCCTGAGCAAGCTTTCAAGCAATCCCTCTCAGTTGCACCATCATGATCCCGCATTGCAGGCCTCATACACCCCTAGGTGCAAATCCTAACCCTTGGTGGGAAGTCCCAGATGCCCAGAAAAAGAGCCTGTATCTGGAATCCCTGTTTTGGGGCACCCATAAGATGGAAAACAACACTCTTCCCTTCCCCAAAAAAGCCACCAAACTATGAGCTGCACAGATCCATAGAGAGGAAAAGTTTCCCATGAGATTATACCTGCATTCCAAGGCCATCCTGGACACACAATATAGAGGGAAAAGCCTGTGCTACTGCCTTCCAGTCACCCTAATTACTCCTGACAAGCTGCACTCCAGGTCTACTCATTGGGCCTGTGATCACCTTTCCACTAACCATAACCCACATTTGTGTTTGCAGACTTCTCTCCCAAAACCATGGCTCATATGCCCTCCAGGACAGGGTCTCTGGATCCACAACACATGACTGGGCCTGCCATCCCCAAGGAAACTGTGCCCGTCAAACCTGCCCAAACCTTCCAGTTTAGGAGAAACACGCAAGAGCCCTGAGCCCGACCCAATATTGTCGGCAGCACTGGACACAAATGCCAGTCTGAAACGCCCTGATCACCTACATCCAAGCAGACAGCCATTTCAATGTTCCTGGGTCAGAAGATTGTACCTGACATGCTCCTAGGACGTCATTGGAACACTAGATTAGGTTTTCAGGCATCTGTCCTCAGGGTCCTGTTCTGAAATACCAACTTAGGATACAACATGTGGTCCCTGAGCCACACAATAGAATATCTCCTGTCCCCAGTAGGAAACCATGCCCTTCGACCTGTGCCAAACCCTCAAGATTGGAGAATCCTGCACAGCACCTTAGACACCAGCACAAACTCTAGTTTGTGCGTTGACCCATACCACAAGCTTTCCATCTGCTGGACAGTCGAGTCCTGTTGAATGGCTCCAGGATGTCCCATACGGAAAGACTGGAGAGCAGGATTCGAAGGATGGATGCCTGTACAGCATACCTCACATTCCCATTGGCTCTTTGTGACAAGACATGTTTGAACTACTGGCTCTGGGGCGAGCTAACTAGGGGGCTGAATTGAAATGGACTCTCCTGCGGATGGGTCATATTGTGGGTTTGTGTGCATGGAGACCTTGGAATATTTTGGCAGCTCAGGGGCCATGAAGTATTCGCCTAACCGAAGGGTGTAATATTGCTCCAATTAAAAAGAGATCCCTATGTGGAGATGAGACAGGTTCTCTTTGGTGCCTCAGAAAAGCCCCAGATACTGGTCTTCAAACCAGTTCTCTGAGTAGAGACACCTGGAAACCAAAGCTAGGGTTCAGATTAGAGCCTAGATGCCTGTCCGTTTCAATCTTCTGTCTCTGGGGACACTGTCTGAGTATCTAAGTGGAGATAGTTGCTCAGCTGGTGTCAGAGTGCCCCTCTTAGTCCATGGCCGAGGCATGGCCTTGGAGACCTTATTGGATTCTCCTAATCTCTAGGGTTGTGGCCAATGGATTGGGTACAGTTTTCTTGGAGAGGACTGGCACAGTCCTTCAGTGTGTCTCCATAGGCCCTAGCCTGGAGGGTGTGTGGGTCCGGGCTGTGGGCACAGAAGTCTGAAAACACAAACTCGGCTTGGGTGTGGAGCCGAGAGCATGGCAGGATGGACCCACAGACCGTGAGAGGAGATCCTCAGCTTATGAAAGAAGGGCAAATGGGAGGCAGTCACGCAAGCTTTTGTCTTTGGATGTTTTGTCTCCCATAGCCGTGGAATGTAGGGGTGACCTCAGGGGCTATGGAAGAGTCTCCCTCTCTGAGGAGTTGGTCCAGCTCTTAAGATTTTGGGGACATTTTGTGGGAAGGGTGGAGTCCTGCTGTCTGGCTCAGGTGTTCTTCCAGGAGAGGGACTCCAGATCACAGTCCTGGGTTCGAGCAAATGGAATACTCGAGCTCTTGTGAAGATTGGGATCATAGGGGCTTGGCAAGCCCCATATGCGGGCTCTTGGTCGAGGCCCTGAGAGACCTTACTTCGACATGGGGCCCATGCTGATGGTCCCAATGCGAGTTTGTACCCAAGGAGGCACTCAAGTTTAGGCTTGGCCTCAGGGGCCATGAAGGTTTCTCCTACACTGAAGGTATGACTCCATGCCAACAGCAAGTATTCCAGCAATGGGGAAGGAGAAGATCTGATTTGTGCTTCAGTTACCCACGTTTGCCAGGATTTGATATAATATCTAGGGTCAGATGTCTGAAAACCCAGGTTGGGAAGAGATGACGGCATAAGGCCATGGCCTGTCTGATGTGCTTAGTGTGCAGCCAGCTGTTTCCTTGTCTGTCGGGACGTCAGGCTGTGTCAGACAGAGCATTACTGACCAGGGTAGCCTTTCCAGTTAGGGTGCGGTCGAGGCCAGAGCAGGTTGGTTCTCATTTGTGGTTTCTGGAGAGCCCCATAGGGCAACGTTTTTCTTCTGGTGGGCAGGCAGAAAACTGTGTTGTGGTTCTGGAATTCCCAGTCTGGAGGGCTTGTTTGCCAGGAGTGTGAAGAGGGAAGTCTGAAAACACAAGCTAGCGTTAGGTTTGGGGCCGAGGGCATGGCAGGCCCACTCTGCAGAGACTGAATCAAGATCTCCTGCATCTGAGGTCAGGGCGAGTATCAGACGTTGCCTCAGGTTGGAGTTTGTGTCCATTATGGCCCCTTCCTGAAGGGGGTGGGGGCGTCATGAGGCCAGGGAGGTTTCCCAACGCTGGGAGTTATGAGCTGCCCCAAACATCAAGGTTTCCTCTGTAGGACAGTCGAGTACTATGAGATGGTTCTAGGATGACCCCTACAGAAAGACTCGAGAGAAGGGGTCTAAGCATGAATGTCTGCAAATGCCACCTCACATTCCCACTGGCTGCTTGGGGCAAGGCAGGCTCAATCTGTTGGCTCTTGGGCGGGTTTCTCAGAGGGCTGAGTTGAAATGTACTCTCCTGAGGATGAGTCATACTGTGAGTTGGTGGCCATGGAGACCTTGGCATGTGGCGGTGGCTCAGGGACTCTGCAGGTTTCTCCAAACCGAAGGGTTTGACACAGCTCCAACAATGAAGCTTCCCATGTGGAGACGATAGTTGTTCTGTTTGGTGTCTCAGGAAAGCCCCAGATGCTGGTCTTCAAACCCAGGCCTCTGAGGAGTGACACCTGGAAACCAAAGCAAGAGTTCAGATTAGGGCCCAGGGGCCTGTCTGGTTCAATCTACTGTCTCTGCCGACATCTGTCTGTGTTTCTGCATGGAGGTAGTTGCTCAGCTTGTGTCAGGATGCCTTTGTCCAGAGTGGCTTATAGTAGTGGGATGTCCTCGGGGGCCTTTATGTTTCTCCTATTCTGTGGGGTTATGGGCAATGGAATGGGCATAGTCTCCTTGGAGAGAGCAGGACAGTCCTGTGGTGTGGCTCCAGAGGCCCCAGCCTGGCGGCTGTGTGGGCCAGGGCTGTGGGGACAGACATCCAAAAACACAAACTCGGCTGAGGTTTGGGGCTGAGGTTATGGCAGGAGTGATCTACAGTCCATGAGGGGAGCTCATTGTGATTAGAAAGTAAGGCGAGTGAGAGGCGGTCGTTCAGGCTTATGTCTCTGGATGTTGTATTCATGATGGTCATTTAATGTAAGCATGGTCTCATGGGCCATGGAAGTCTCCCTCTCTGGTGATTTGTCCGGCTCCCAAGAGATTGGGGTCATTTTGTGGGAAGGGAGGAGTCCTGTTTTCTGCCTCATGTGTCCCCACAATAGAGGGATTCTAGAGCAGAGGACTGGGTACATACAACTGGAATACCCACCCTCTGGTTAGGCCTGGGGTCCTATGGGCATGGCAAGCCCATATGCAGATTCTTGGTCCAGCCACTGAGAGACGTTACTTGAATAGTGGACTCATGCTGAGGGTCACAATGTGTGTTTGTGCCCAAGGTGGTCCTCAATATTGGGCGGGACCTCATTGAGCTTGCAGGTTTCTCCTACAGTGAACCTTGGACATGCCAACCTCAGGGTTTCTTGCCATGGGGAAGGAGGAGTTTTGATTTCTGCATCACGTTCACCTCTGGGCACTAATTGGAGATAAGGTCTAGGTTCTGAAGCCTGAAAACCGAGGTTTGGAAGAGATGACGACCTAAGGCCATGGCGGGTCCGATGTGTTCAGTTTGGGGCCAGCTTTCTAGGTGTCGTTCAGGAGGTCTGCACTCAGGCTGTGCCAGACAGGGCATTCGTGCCCAGATACGCTGTATAATTGGGGTACAGTTGAGTGGCATGCAGAAGATAATTATTTGGGGTTTCTCTGTAGCCCCATAAGGCAAAGTCTTTCTTCTGGAGGGCAGGCAGAGTGCTGCATTCTGGCTCCGGAACTGCCAAACTGGAGGCCTTGTGGCCAGGAATGCAAGGATGTAAGTCTGAGAACTGAAGCTTTGCTTTGGTTTCAGGGCGAGGAAATGACAGGCACACTCTGCAGAGCTGAATTTAGATTTCATGCATTTGAGGTCAGGGCGAGGTTCATATATTGGCTCAGGTTGGAGTTTCTGTCCATGATGGCCCCTTCATGAAGGGGGGTCATCACACCGCCATTGGTGTTTTCCCATGATGGCAGTAGTGAGATGCTCCAAACCACAAGGATTTTCTGCGGGTCAGTTGAAACCTGTTGGATGGCTCCAGGGCATCCCATATGGAACAATTGCAGAGCAGGGTTGTAAGGATGGATGCCTGGGCATCCGGCCTTGCATTCCAATTGTCTCCTAGCGAAACGGCACGTTTTATTGCTGCCTATGATGTAGCAGCCGAGGGGGCTGAGTTGAAATGCATTCTCCTGAGGATCGGTCATAATGTGGGATTATGTCCATGGAGACCTTGGAATGGGGCAGTGGCACCAGGGCTCTGAAGGATGCTCCTAACCAGAGGTTTTGACACAGCTCCAAGAAGCATTTTTCCCATGGGGAAACAAGATTTGTTCTCATTGGTGCTTCAGTACCCCCCAATATGCTGGTATTGGAAACCAGAACTCTGAGGAGAGATGCCTGGAAACCAAGGCAATGGATCTGATTAGGGCCTGGGGCCTGTCTGGTTTAATCTTCTTCTCTCGGTTCATCTGTCTATGGGATTGAGTGGAGGTAGTTCCTCAGCTGGTGTCAGATTGCCCCTATTTGTCCTGGGCAGTCTACACTATTGGGATGGCCACTTTGACTTTGGAGGTTTCTCCTAATTTGCAAGTTTGTGGCCAATGAAATGGGCAGAATTCCTTTGGGGAGGGAAGGCACAATCCTGAGGTGTGGCTCTAGGGGCTCAAGCATGGAGGGTGTGTGGGTCAGAGCTGTGGGGACAGAAGTCTGAAAACAGAAACTTGTCTTAGGTTTGGGGACATAGGTATGGGAGGCCCGATCTACAGACCTTGAGCAGAACTCTTCAGGATATGAACAAAGAGTGAGTGTGAGGCACTTGCTCAGGCTTTTGACTCTGGATTTTGTGTCACTGATGGCCGTGGAATGTAGGGGCGTCCTCATGGACCATGGGTGAGACTTCCTCTATGGGGATTTGGATGATCCCAATATTTTGGGGTCATTCCGTGGGATGGGAGGAGTCCATTCTGTTTTTTTTTTTTTTTTTTTTTTTTACCTCAGGTGTGCCACTAAAGAGGGATTCCAGAGCAGAACCCTGGGAAGGGGCGACTGGACAACCCGAACTCTGTATAAGATTGGGGGCCTAAGGGCATGGCAATCCCCATATGGGGTACCTTGGTCCAGCCACTGAGAGGTCTTACTTGAGTACAGTGCTCACACTGAGGGTCACAATGCATGTTTGTGCCCAATGTAGGCATCAAGCATGGGCGGGGACTCATGGGCCATGCTTGATTCTCCTACACTGAACTTTGGAGAACATACAAACCACAAGGTTTCTTTCCATGGGGAAGGAGGAATTCTGATTTCTGCATCATGTTCACGCCTGGGCAGTGACTTGAGATAAGATCTAAGTTCTGAATCCAGAAAATCGAGGTTGGGATGAGATGATAACCTAAGGTCATGGAGGGTCCGATGTGCTCAGTGTGCGGTCAGCTTTCTGGGTGTTGTTCAGGAGGTATGGATTCAGGCTGTGTCAGACAATGCATTAGTGCCCAGGTTAGAATGTATAATTTGGGTACAGTTGAGTTCCATGTAGGTTCATCCTCATTTATTGTGTCAGGGAAGCTCACTGGCGCAACATTTTTCTTCTGGTGGGCAGGCAGAGTGCAGCATTGTGGGTCCAGAATTGCCAAACTTGAGGGCGTCGGGACCAGGAGTGTGAGGACGTAAGTCTGAGATCATAAGCTAAACTTAAGTTTCAGGGCGAGGGCACGGCAGGCACCCTCTGCAGATCCGAATCAAAATCTCATTCATCTGAAGTCAGGACGAGGATCAGACTTAGGCGCAGGTTGGAGTTTCTGTCCATGATGGCCCCTTCATCAAAGGGGTGGAATCTCGAGGCCATGGAGGTTTTCCCACGTTGGGAGTTGTGGGATGCTCCAAACTGCAAGGATTCCTTCTGCGGGAAAATTGAGACCTGTTGGATGGCTCCAGGACATCCCATATGGAATGACTCCAGAGCCGGGTTCTAAGGATGGATGCCTGAGCAGACTGCCTCTTACACCAATTGTCTCCCTGCCACAAGACAGGTACGATCTGATGGCTATGCAGGAGCAATTGTGGGAGCTGAGTTGAAATGGACTCTCCTGAAGATGGGTCTTAATGTGTGTTTGTGTCCATGAGGACGTTGGAATGGGGTGGTGGCCCCAGGGCTCTAAAGGATTCTAACCGGAGATTTTGAAACAACTCGAAAGAGCAAGTTTTTCATGTGGAGACAAGATTTGTTCTAATTGGTGCCTCAGGAAACCCACATATGCTGGTATTAGAACCAGGCCTCTGAGGAGAGATACATAGAAACCACAGCAATGCATCCAATTAGGTCCTAGGAACCTATCTAGTTCAATCTTCTTCTCTGTCGACATCTGTCTATTTTATGAAATGGAGGTAGTTGCTCAGCTGGTGTCAGACCGCTCCTGTTTGTCCGGGCGGCCTACACTATAGGGATGGCCTCGGGGACTTTGGAGGTTTCTCCTAAATTGTATGATTATGGACAATGGCATGGGCAGAATTCCTGTGGAGTGGGCAGGCACAGACCTGATGTGTGGCTCCAAGGGCCCAGCCTTGAGGGTGTGTGGGCAAGGACTGTGGGGACAGATGTCTGAAAACACAAACTCAGCTTAGCTTTGGGGACGTAGGTATGGCAGGTCCGATTTACAGATTATGAGGAGAACTTTTTGGGATATGAATAAAGGGTGAAAGTGTGACACTTGTCAGGCTTTTGCCCCTGGATTTTGTGTCAATGATGGCTGTGGAATGTCAAGGAGTCCTCATGGGCCATGGAAGAGTCTTTCTCTCTGTGGATTTGGCCAGATCCCAATTGTTTTGGGTTAATCTGTGGGATTCAGTTTTGTTAACTAAGGTGTCCCACCAAAAGAGGGATTCCAGAGCAGAGCCCTGGACAACAAGAAATCTAACTAAAAATACGGGCCTAGGGGCATGGCAAGCCCAATATGCCTTCTAATGGTCCAGCCACTGAGAGGCCTTCATTGAGGACAGAACTCATGCTGAGGGTCACAATGCGTGTTTATGCCCTCGTGGTACTCAAGCATGGGTGGGGACTCATGGTGCATGCTTGTTTCTCCTACACTGAATGATAGTCAACATGTCAACCACATGAGTTCTTGCCATGGGGAAGTATTAATTCTGATTTCTGCATGTCATTCACCCCTGGGCAGTGATTGGAGATAAGGTCTAGGTTGTGAAGTCTGAAAACCGAGGTTGGGAAGAGATGACGACCTAAGACCATGTTGGGTCCGATATGCTCAGCGTGGAGCCAGCTGTCTGGGTGTTGGTCGGGAGGTCCAAGCTTGGGCTGTGTCAGACAGGGCCTTAGTGCCCAGGGTAGATTGTATAATTGGGGTACAACTGAGTGCCGTGCAGGTTGATCTTTATTTGGCATTTCTGGGTAGCCCCAAGGGCAATGTTTTTCTTCTGGAGAACAGGCAGAGTGCTGCATTGTGGCTCCGGAATTCCAAAGTGGATGCCTTGTGGACGGGGAGTGTGAGGACGGAAGTCTGAGAACACATGTTAGGCGTAGGTTCTGGGCGAGGGCACGGCAGGCACCCTCTGCAGATCTGAATCGGGATATCATGAATCTGAAGTCAGGGCGAGGTTCAAACCTAGGCTTAGGTTTGAATTTCTGTCCATTCTGGCCACTTTATGAAGGGGACAGCATCTCCAGTCCATGGAGGTTTACCCACAATGGAAGTTGTGAGATGCTCCAAACAACAAAGATTCCTTCTGATCAACAATTGAGACCTTTTGTATCACTCCAGTACATACCATACAGAATGACACCAGAGCAGGGATCTAAGGATGGATGCATGGGAAGCCCGCCTCACATTGCAGTTGTCTCCTAGCAAATAGACAGGTTTGATATGCTGGCTCTGTCAGAGCAACCAAGGGGGCTGAGTTGAAATGGACTCTCCTGAGGATGGATGCTAATGTGGGTTTGTGTCCATGGAGACCTTGGAATGGGGCGTTGGTGCATGGGCCCTGAAGGATTCTCCTAACCGGAGGTTTTGAGACATCTCCAAAGGACAAGTTTCCCATGTGGAGACGAGATTTGTTCTGATTGGTGCCTCAGGAAACCCCCATATACTGTTATTGGAATATAGGCCTCTGAAGAGAAATAACTGGAAACCAAAGCAATGGCTCCATTTAGAGCCTAGGGGCCTGTCCGGTTGAATCTTCTTCTCTGTGTACATCCATCTAAGGTATTAGTGGAGTTAGATGCTCAGCTGGTGTCAGATGGCCCTTGTTTGTCCCAGGCGGCCTACACTATTGTGAAGGCCTTGGGGACTTTGGAGGTTTCTCCTAATTTTATGATTATGGACAATGGAATGGGCAGAATTCCCGTGGAGAGGGAAGGCACAGTTTTGATGTGGCTCCAGGGGCCCCAGCCTGCAGGGTGTGTGCACCAGGACTGTGGAGACAGAAGTCTAAAACACAAACTCAGTTTAGGTTTAGGGACGTAGGTATGGCAGGCCCGATCTACAGACCGTGAGGAGAATTCTTCCGGATATGAAGAAAGAGAGATTGTGAGGCACTTGTTCAGGCTTTTGTTTCTGGATTTTGTGTCAACGATGGGCGTGGAATGTCGGGGAGGCCTCATGGGCCATGGACTAGTCTTCCGCTCTGTGGATTTGGCCCGATTCCAATTATTTTGGGTCAAACTGTGGGATGGGAGGAGTCCTTTCAGTTTTGTTACCTCAGGTGTCCCACCAAAAGAGGGATTCCAAAGCCGAGCCCTGGGGAGGGGAGACTGGACAACCAGAAATCTGGTTAAAAATTGGGGCCTAGGGGCATTGCAAGCCCAATATGCTGTCTTTTGGTCCAGCCGCTGAGAGGCCTTACTTGAGAACTGGGCTCACGTTGAGGGTCACAATGCATGTTTGTGACCGACTTGGTCCTCAAGCATCTGCAGGGCCTCATGGGCCACACTGGTTTCAACTACACTTTACGTTGGACAACATGCCAACCACAAGGTTTCTTGCCATGGGGAAGGAGTTCTGATTCCTGCATCATGTTCAACCCTGGGTGGTGACTGGAGATAAGGTTTAGTATCTGAAGCCTGAAAACCGAGGTTGGAAAGAGATGATGACCTAAGGCCATGGCGGGTCTGATGTGCTCAGTGTGTGGCTAGCTGGGTGGGTGCGAGCCAGGAGGTTCAGTCTCAGGCTCTGCCAGAAAGGGCAGTAGTGCCCAGGGCAGCCTGTATAATTGGGGTCCAGTCAAGTGGCATGCAAGTTGATCCTCATTTGGGGAATCTGGGTAGCCCCAGAGGGCAAAGTTTTTCTTCCGGAAAGCAGGCAGAGTGCTGCCTTGTAGTTCTGGAATTGCCAAACTGGAGGGCTTGTGGGCCAGAAATGTGAGGATGGAAGTTGAGAACACAAACTAGACTTACGTTTCTGGGCAAGGGCACGGCAGGCACACTCTGCAGTGCTGAATCAAGATGTCCTGCATGTGAAGTCAGGGCGAGGATCAGACGATCGCTCAGGTTGGAGCTTCTGTCCCTGATGGCCCCTTCATGAAGCGCAGGGGGCGGGATCACGAGGCCATGGAGGTTTTCCCACGATGGGAGTTGTGAGATGCTCCAAACAGTAAAGATTCTTCTGCGGGACTATTGAGACCTGTTGGTTGGCTCCAGGACTTCCCATACAGCATAATTCTGAGAATGGTTCTAAGTATGGATGTCTGGGAAGCCTGCCTCTCATTCCAATCATCTCCTAGCGACAAGACGGGTTAGATCTGCTGGATCAGGGGGAGCAACTGAGGGGGCTGAGTTGAAATGGACTCTCCTGTGGATGGGTCCTAATGTGGGAGTGTCTCCATGGAGACCTTGGAATGAGGCGCTGGCACCGGGAACCTGAAATGTCCTTCTAACCAGAGGCTTTGAGAGAGCTCCAACATGCAAGTTTCCCATGTGTAAACGAGATTTGTTCTGATGGGTGCCTCAGGAAAAGCCCTCAGCTGGTATTGGAAACCAGGCTTTTGAAGAGACATGCCTGTAAACCAAAGCTATGGATCCCATTATGGCCTGGGGTCCTGTCTGGTCAATCTTCTTCTCTGGGGACATCCATCTATGGTATGAGTGGAGGTAGATGCTCAGCTGGTGTCAGACGGCCCTTTTTTGTCCCGGACAACCTACACCATTGGTATGGCCTCAGGGAATTTGGAGGTTTCTCCTAATTTGTATGGTTTTGGATAATGGAATGGGCAGAATTCCCATGGATTGGTAAGGCACAGTCCTAATGTGTGGTTCCAGGGGCCCAGCCTGGAGGGTGTGTGGCCCAGGACTTTGAGGACAGAACTCAAAAAACACAAACTCAGCTTAGGTTTGGGGACGTAGGTATGGCACGGCCGAACTACAAATCATGAGAAGAACTCTTCAGGATATGAAGAAAGAGCGAGTCTGAGGCGCTTGCTTAGGCTTTTGTCTCTGGATTTTGTATCAGCGATGGCCGTGGAATGTCGGGGAGGCCTCATGAGCCATGGACGAATCTTCCTCTCTGTGGATTTGGCCCTATCCCAATTCTTTTTCGTGAATCTGTGGAATGGGAGGACTCCTTTAAGGTTTGTTACCTGAGGTGTCCCACCAAAAGAGGAATTCCAAAGCAGAGCCCTGGGCAAGAGTGAAGGGACAACCCGAACTTGGTTAAAAATTGGGGTCTAGGGGCATGGCAAGCCCAATATGCTCTTTCTTCATGCAGCCACTGAGAGGCCTTGCCTGAGGACCGGGCTCAGGCTGAGGGTCACAATGTGTGTTTGAGACCAATGTGGCCCTCAAGCATGGGCTGGGTCTCATGTGCCACACTGGTTTCAACTACACTGAAAGTTGGACAACATGCCAACCACGAGGTTTCTTGCCAAGGGAACGAGTTCGGATTTCTGCAACATTTTCAAACCTGGGCAGTGATTGGAGATAAGGTCAAGGTTCTGAAGCCTGAAAACCGAGGTTGGGTAGAGATGACGACCTATGGCCATGGCGGGTCCGATGTGCTCAGTGTGTGGCCAGCTGTCTGGGTGGGGCCAGGAGTTCCAGGCTCAGGCTGTGTCAGAATGGGCAATTGTGCCCACTTCAGCCTATATATTTGGTGTACAGCCAAATGGCGCGCAGGTTGATCCTCATTTGGGGTTTCTGGGTAGCCCCAGAGGGCAATGTTCTTCTTCCAGGGAGCAGGCAGAGTGCCGCATTGTACTTCTGGATTGCCAAACTGGAGGGCTTATGGGCCGGTAGTCTGAGGACGGAACTCCGAGAACACAAGCAAGGCTTAGGTTTTATGTGTGAGGACATGGCAGACCTGAATCGAGAACTCTTGCACCTGAAGTCAGGTTAAGCATCAGACGATGCCTCAGGTTTGACTTTCTGTCCCTGATGGCCCCTTCATAAAGGGGGGGAATCACGAGGCCGTGGGGGTTTTCCCACGATGGGAGTTGTGAGAAGCTCCAAACTGCAAAGATTCTACTGTGGGACAATTGAGACCAGTTGGTTGGCTCCAGGCCAACGATTCTGAGCAGGGTTCTAAGGATGGATGGCTGGGTAGCCCACCTCGCATTCCAATATTCTCCTAGCTACAAGACAGGCTAGATCTGTTGGATCTCGGGGAGCAACCGAGGACGCTGAGTTTAAATGGACTCTCCTGTGGATGGGTCCTAATATGTTTTTGTGTCTATGGAGACTGTGGCATTAAGCGGTGGCACTAGGGCCCTGAAGGCTTCTCCTAAACAGAGGTTTGACACAGCTCCACCATGCAAGTTTCCCATGTGTAGAGGAGATTTGTTCTGATGGGTGAGTCAAGAAACAGCCATATTCTGGTATTGAAATCCAGGCCTCTGAGGAGAGATGCCTGGAAACCAAAGCAATGGATCCGATTAGTGCCTAGGGGCCTGTTGGTTTTTTTTTTACCTCGGGCGACATCTATCTATGGGTCAGAGTGCAGGTAGGTGCTCAGATGAACTCAGATTGCCCGTGTTTGTCCTTGGAAGCCAACACTATGGGATGGCCTCAGGGAATTTAAAGGTTTATACTTTTAGTTGCATTGTCGCCATTGGAATGGGCTCACACAATTCCCTTGCGAGGGCAAGAACAGTCCTCAGGTTTGGCTTCAGGGGCCTGAGCCTATAGGGTGTGTAGGCCAGGGCTGTTTGGACAGTTGTCTGAAAACACAAACTCGACTTCTGTTTCGGGTCATAGGTAGAGCAGGACTGATCTACAGACCATGAGGAGAACATTTTGGTATATGAAAAAAGGGCGAGTGTGAGGCTATTGCTCATGTTTTTGTCTCTGCATATCATGTCACTCATGTTCGTGAAATTTCCGGGTGACTTCATGGGAAATGGACGAGTCTTACTCTCTGGAGATTTGGCCCCTTCCAAAGAGGTTGGGGTCATTCTGTGGGATGGAAGAAGTCGTTTTTTTTTGTTGTTGTTGCTTTGTTTTGTTTCATTTTTTAACCTCCGTTGTCCCACCACATGAGGAATTCCAGAGTAGAGCTCTGGGGAGGGGTGACTGAACAACCAGAAATCTGCTTAAAAATTGGGGCCTAGGGCTATGTCAAGCCCATTATGACATCTAGTGATCCAGGCTCTGAGAGGACTTACTAGAGGACAGGACTCACCCTGAGGGTCACAATGCATATTTATGCCCTCGTCGCACTCAAGAATAGGTGGGCCTCAGGGTGAATGCTAGTTTCTCCTACAATGAACGTTGGACAACATGCCAACCACAAGGTTTCTTGCCATGTGTAAGG
Organism: Mustela nivalis; assembly: GCF_964662115.1. Classification (NCBI taxonomy): domain Eukaryota; kingdom Metazoa; phylum Chordata; class Mammalia; order Carnivora; family Mustelidae; genus Mustela; species Mustela nivalis. The sequence continues at coordinate 847,388 of NW_028136306.1, read as the reverse complement.
AGAAGTTCTGATTTCTGCATCACACTCACCCCCAGGCAGAGATAAAGTCTAGTTTCTGAGGCCTGAAAACTGAGGTAGGGAAGAGATGATGACCTAAGGCCATGGCGAGTCTGATGTGCTCAGTGTGCGGTCAGCTGTCTGGGTGTTGGTCAGGAAGTCCGGGCTCAGGTTGTGTCAGACAGTGCATTAGTGCCCAGGTTAGACTATATAATTCGGGCAAAGTCGAGTACCGTGTAGGTTTATCTTCATATAAGGTGCCTTGGCAGCTCTTTAGGCAATATTTTTTTTCCAGAAAGCAGGCCATGTGCTTAATTGTGGGACCGGATTTACCAATCATGAGGGCTTTGAGGCCAGGAGAGTGAGGTCGGAATTCTGAGAACAAAAGTTATACTTGGGCTCAGGGCAAGGGCACGGCAGGTACCCCCTGCAGATCTGAACCAATATCTCATCCATTTCAAGTCAGGGAGAGAATTAGACTTTGGCTTAGGTTGGAGTTTCTGTGCCTGACGGCTCCTTCATGAAGGGAGCGGAATCTCGTGTCCATGGAGTTTTTCCCACGTGGGAGTTGTGGGTTGCCCCCTTCAAGAATTCCTAGAGCGGGACAATTGAGACCTTTGGGCAGCTCCAGGACATCCCATATGGAGTGACTCCATAGCACCGTTCGAGGGAGGATGCCTGGGAAGCCAGCCTCGCATTCCAATTGTCTCCTAGCAACAAGCCAGTTTAGATCTGATGGCTCTGCGGGAGCAACCGGGGTGACTGACTTGAAATGGACTTTCCTCAGGATGGGCCCTAATGTGTCTTTGTGTCCATGGGGCCTTGGAATGGGGCCGTGGCACCGGGACCCTGAAGTATTCTCCTAAGCTTTTGACAGAGCTCGATGCACATGTTTCCTTGTGGAGACGAGATTTGTTCTGATTGCTACCTCAGGAAAACACCTATGCTGGTATTGGAATCCAGGCTTTTGAGGAGACATGCCTCTCACCAAAGCAATGGATCCGATTTGCCAGGGTCCTGTCTGGTTCAATCTTCTTCTCTGGGGACATCCATCTATGGTATGAGTGGAGGTTGATGCTCAGCTGCTATCAGACCGCGCTTGTATGTCACGGGCGACATGCCCTATTGGGATGGCCTCAGGGATTTGGAGGGTTCTCCTAATTTTACGGTTTTGGACAATGGAATGGGCAGAGTTCCCATGGATTGGGTAGGCACAGTCCTTATGTGTGGCCCCAGGGACCGCAGCCTGGAGGGTGTGTGGCCCAGGACTTTGAGGACAGAAGTCTGAAAACATAAACTCAGCTTAGGTTTGGAGACGTAGGTATGGCAGGCCCGATCTATAAACCATGAGAAGAACTCTTCAGGATATGAAGAAAGAGCGAGTCTGAGGTGCTTGTTCAGTCTTTTGTCTCTAGATTCGGTATCAGCGATGGCCGTGGATTGTCTGGGAAACCTCATGGGCCATGGACGAATCTTCCTCTCTGTGGAATTGGACCGATCCCAATTCTTTTTCGTCAATCTGTGGAATGGGAGGTCTCCTTTCAGGTTGGTTACCTTAGGTGTCCCGCCAAAAGAGGAATTCCAAAGAAGAGCCCTGGGGAAAAGCGAAGGGACAACCCGAATTATGGGTAAAATTTGGGGCCTAGGGGCATGGCAAGCCCAATATGCTGTCTCTTCATCCAGCCACTGAGAGGCCTTACCTGAGGACTGGGATCAGGCTGAGGGTCACAATGTGTGTTTGTGACCAATGTGGCCCATAAACATGGGTGGGGCCTCATGTGCCACACTGGTTTCAACTACAATGAACATTGGAAAACATGCCAACCACATGGTTTCTAGCCACGGGGAAGGAGTTGTGATTTCTGCATCACTTACAAGCCTGGGCAGTGATTGGAGATAAGGTCTAGGTTCTGAGACTTGACAACCGAGGTTGGGAAGAGATGACGACCTAAGGACATGGCTCGTCCGGCGTGCTCAGTGTTCGACCAGCTTTCTGGGTGGGGCCAGGAAGTCCAGGCTCAGGCTGTGTCAGAAAGGGCAATAGTGCCTAGGTCATCCTATATATTTGGGGTACAGTCGAATGGCATGCAGGTTGATCCTCCTTTGGAGTTTCTGGGTAGCCCCACAGGGCTATGTTTTTCTTCCTGAAGGCTGGCAGAGTGCTGCATTATAGTTCTGGTTTGCAAACTGGAGGACTTGTGGGCCAGTAGTCTGAAGACTGAAATCTGATAACACAAGCTAGGCTTAGGTTTCTGGGTGAGGACAAGGCAGGAACAATCTACAGACCTGAATCGAGATCTCGTGCTTCTAAAGTCAGGGTGAGGATCAGAAGATCGCTCAGGTTGGTGTTTCTGTCCCTGATAGCCCCTTCATGAAGGGGCGGGGTCTCGAGTTCGTGGGGGTTTTCCCACGATGTTAGTTGTGAGAAGGTCCAAACTGCAAAGATTCTTGTGCAGGACAATTGAGACATGTTGGTTGGCTCCAGGGCAAAGATTCCGAGCAGGGTTCTAAGGATGGATGCCTGGGTAGCCCACCTTGCATTCCAATTGTGTCCTAGCAACAAGACAGGTTATATCTGCTGGATCTGGGCGAGCAATCTGGATCTGGGTTGAAATGGACTCTCCTGTGGATGGATCCTAATATGTTTTTGTGTCTATGGAGACCTTGGAATGAAGGGGTGGCACTGGGGTCCTGAAGGGTTTTTTCAAACAGAGGCTTTGACACAGCTCCAACGTGCAAGTTTCCCATATGTAGATGAGATTTGTTCTGACGGATGAGTCAGGAAACAGCCATATGCTGGTATTGAAATCCAGGCCTCTGAGGAGAGATGACTGGATACCACAGCTATGGATCCGAATAGGGCCTAGGGGCCTGTTCGTACATTTTTACCTCTGGGGACATCAGTCTATGCGTCTGAGAGCATGTAGGTGCTCAGATGGGCTCAGATTGCCCCTGTTTGTCCTGGGAAGCCACCACTATTGGGATGGCCTCAGGGAGTTTGCAGGTTTATCCTATTAGTAGCTTGTGGCCATTGGAATGGGCACATACAATTCCCTTGTAGAGGGCAAGTACAATCCTCAGGTTTGGCTCCAGGGGCCTGAGCCTGTAGGGTGTGTAGGCAGAGCTGTTTGGACAGTCTGAAAACACAAACGCGGCTTATGTTTCAGGTCATAGGTATGGCAGGATTGATCTACAGACCATGAGGAGTACTCTTCGGGATATGAATAAGGGGCGAGTGTGAGGCTCGTGCTCAAGTTTTTGTCTCTGGATATCGTGTCACTCATGGTCGTGAAATTTCCTGGTGACTTCATGGGAAATGGACGAGTCTTACACTCTGGGGGTTTGGCCCCGACCAAGGAGTTTTGGGTCATTCTGGGGATGGAAGAAGTCCGTTTTGTTGTTGTTGTTGATTTGCCTTGTTTTGTTTTTTAACCTCAGGTGTCCCACCAAATGGGGGATTCCAGAGTAGAGCCCTGGGGAGGGCCGACCGGACAACAAGAAATGTGGTTAAAAATTGTGGCCTAGGGACATGTCAAGCACATTATGACATCTAATGGTCGAGCCACTGAGAGGACTTACTAGAGCACAGGACTCACGCTGAGGGTCACAATGCGTGTTTATGCCCACTTCGCAAACAAGAATGGGCAGGGCCTCATGGTGAATCCTGGTTTCTCGTACACTGAACGTTGGACAACATGCCAACCATAAGGTTTCTTGCCATGGGTAAGGAAGAGTTCTGATTTCTGCATCACAGGCACCACTGGGCAGTGATTGGAGATAAGGTCTAGGTTCTGAAGCCTAAAAACTGAGGTAGGGAAGAGATGATGACCTAAGGCCATGGCGGGTCTGATGTGCTCAGTGTGCGGTCAGCTGTCTGGGTGTTGGTCAGGAGATCCGGGCTCAGGTTGTGTCAGAGAGTGCATTAGTGCCCAGTTTAGACTATATACTTTGGGTACAGTCGAGTGCCATGTAGATTTATCCTCATATAAGTTGTCTGGGCAGCTCATTAGGCAAAAATTGTTTTCTAGAGGGCAGGCAGAGTGCTTAATTGTCGGTCCGGAATTTTAAACTTGAGGGATTCGTATCCAGGAGTGTGAGGACGGAAGTCTGAGAACACAAGCTAGACTTGGGTTTCAGGGCGAGGACACGGCAGGTACCACTGTAGATCTGAACCTATATCTCATGCATCTGAAGTCAGGGCGAGGATCAGACGTTGGCTCAGGTTGGAGTTTCTGTGCATGACGGACCCTTCATGAAGGGAGCGGAATCTCAAGGCCATGGAGTTTTTCCCACGTTGGGAGTTGTGGGATGCCCACTTCAAGGATTCCTTCTGCGGGACAATTGAGACCTGTTGGGCAGCTTCAGGACATCCCATATGGAATGACTCCAGGGCACTGTTCGAGGTTGGATGCCTGGGAAGCCGGCCTCGCATTCCAATTGTCTCCCAGCAACAAGACAGTTTAGATCTGATGGCTCTGCGGGAGAAACCGGGGTGGCAGACTTGAAATGGACTTTCCTGAGGATGGGTCCTAATGTGTGTTTGTGTCCATGAGGGCCTTAAAATGGGGCGGTGGCACCGAGACCCTGAAGTATTCTCCTAAGCTTTTGACATAGCTCGATGCACAAGGTTCCTTGTGGAGACGAGATTTGTTTTGATGGGTGCCTCAGGAAAACCTCTATGCTGGTATTGGAATCCAGGCTTTTGAGGAGACATGCCTGTAATCCAAAGCAATGTATCCGATTATGGCCTAGGGTCCTGTCTGGTTCAATCTTCTTCTCAGGGGACATCCATCTATGGTATGAGTGGAGGTAGATGCTCAGCTGGTATCAGACCGCCCTTGTTTGTCCCGGGCGACCTGCACTATTGGGATGGCCTCAGCGATTTGTAGGGTTCTCCAAATTTTACTGTTTTGGACAATGGCATCGGCAGTATTCCCATGGATTGGGTAGGCACAGTCCTACTGTGTGACTCCAGGGGCCCCAGCCTGGAGGGTGTGTGGCCCAGGACTTTGAGGACAGAAGTCTGAAAACACAAACTCAGCTAAGGTTTGGGGACGTAGGTATGGCAGGCCCGATCTATAAACCATGAGAAGAACTCTTCCGGATATGAAGAAAGAGTGAGTCTGAGGGGCTTGCTCAGGCTTTTGTCTCTGGATTTTGTATCAGAGATGGCCGTGGAATGTTGGGGAGGCCTCATGGGCCATGGACGAATCTTCCTCTCTGTGGATTTGGCCCGATCCCAATTGTTTTTCGTCAATCTGTGGAATGGGAGGACTCCTTTCAGGTTTGTTACCTCATGTGTCCCGCCAAAAGAGGAATTCCAAAGAAGAGCCCTGGGGAAAAGTGAAGGGAGAACCCGAACTATGGGTAAAATTTGGGGCCTAGGGGCATGGCATGCCCAATATGCTATCTCTTCATCCAGCCACTGAGAGGCCTTATTGAGGACTGGGATCAGGGTGAGGGTCACAATGTGTGGTTTTGACCAATGTGGCCCACAAACATGAGCGGGGCCTCATGGGCCACCCTGGTTTCAACTACACTGAACGTTGGACAACATGCCAACCACATGGTTTCTTGCCACGGGGAAGGAGTTGTGATTTCTGCATCACTTTCAAGCCTGGGCAGTGATTGGAGATAAGGTCTAGGTTCTGAAACTTGACAACCGAGGTTGGGAAGAGATGACGACCTAAGACCATGGCGGGTCCGATGTGCTCAGTGAGCGGCCAGCTTTCTGTGTGGGGCCAGGTAATCCAGGCTCAGGCTGTGTCAAAAAGGGCAATAGTGCCCAGGTCAGCCTATATATTTGGGGTACAGTCGTATGGCGTGCAGGTTGATCCTCTTTTGGAGTTTCTGGGTAGCCCCAGAGGGCAATGTTTTTCTTCCTGAGGGCAGGAAGAGTGCTGCATTATAGTTCTAGTTTTCAAACTGGAGGCTTGTGGTCCAGTAGTCTGAAGAAGGAAATCTGAGAACAAGCTAGGCTTAGGTTTCTGGGTGAGGACAAGGCAGGAACAATCTACAGACCTGAATCGAGATCTCGTGCTTATGATGTCAGGGCGAGGATCAGAAGATCGCTCAGGTTGGTGTTTCTGTCCCTGATGGCCCTTCATGAAGGGGCGGGGGGATCATGAGGCCGTGGGGGTTTTCCCACGATGTTAGTTGTGAGAAGCTCCAAACTGCAAAGATTCTTCTGCAGGACAATTGAGACCTGTTGGTTGGCTCCAGGGCACCGATTCCGAGCAGGGTTCTAAGGATGGATGGCTGGGTAGCCCACCTCGCATTCCAATTGTGTCCTAGCAACAAGACAGGTTAGATCTGCTGGATCTGGGGGAGCAACCCAGGAGGCTAGTTGAAATAAACTCTCCTGTGGATGGGTCCTAATGTCTTTTTGTGTCTATGGAGACCTTGGAATGTAGCGGTGGCACTGGGATCCTGAAGGGTTTTTCCAAACAGAGGCTTTGACACAGCTCCAACGTGCAAGTTTCCCATATGTAGATGAGATGTTTTCTGATGGGTGAGTCAAGAAACAGCCATACGCTGGTATTGAAATCCAGGCCTCTGAGGAGAGATGACTGGATACCACAGCAATGGATCCGAATAGTGCCTAGGGGCCTGTTCGTTCCTTTTTACCTCTGGGGACATCAGTCTATGCGTCTGAGTGCAGGTAGGTGCTCAGATGAGCTCAGATTGCCCCTGTTTGTCCTGGGAAGCCACCACTATTGGGATGGCCTCAGGCAGTTTGGAGGTTTATCCTATTAGTAGGGTTGTGGCCATTGGAATGGGCACATACAATTCCCTTGTAGAGGGCAAGTACAGTCCTCAGGTTTGGCTCCAGGGGCCTGAGCCTGTAGGGTGTGTAGGCCAGAGCTGTTTGGACAGTTGTCTGAAAACACAAACGCGGCTTATGTTTCGGGTCATAGGTATGGCAGGACTGATCTACAGACCATGAGGAGAACTCTTCAGGATATGAAAAAAGGGCGAGTGTGAGGCTCGTGCTCAAGTTTTTGTCTCTGGATATCGTGTCACTCATGGTCGTGAAATTTCCGGGTGACTTCATGGGAAATGGACGAGTCTTACTCTCTGGGGTTTTGCCCCGTCCCAAGAGTTTTGGGTCATTCTTGGGATGGAAGAAGTCCGTTTTGTTGTTGTTGTTGTTGATTTGTTTTGTTTTGTTTTTTAACCTCAGGTGTCTCACCAAATGAGGTATTCCAGAGTAGAGCCCTGGGGAGGGCCGACCGGACAACCAGAAAGTTGGTTAAAAATTGTGGCCTAGGGACATGTCAAGCCCATTCTGACATCTAATGGTCGAGCCATTGAGAGGACTTACTAGAGCACAGGACTCACGCTGAGGGTCACAATGCGTGTTTATGCCCTCTTCGCACTCAAGAATTGGCGGGGCCTCCGGGTGAATGCTGGTTTCTCCTACACTGAACGTTGGACAACATGCCAACCACAAGGTTTCTTGCCATGGGTAAGGACAAGGTCTGATTTCTGCATCACAGGCACCCCTGGGCAGTGGTTGGAGATAAGGTCTAGGTTCTGAAGCCTGAAAAACCGCAGTTGGGAAGAGATGATAACCTAAGGCCATGGCGGTTCTGATGTGCTCAGTGTGCGGTCAGCTGTCTGGGTGTTGGTCAGGAGGTCCGAGCTCAGGTTGTGTCAGACAGTGCATTAGTGCACAGGTTAGACTATATACTTTGGGTATAGTCGAATGCCATGTAGATTTATCCTCATATAAGGTGCCTGGGCACTCATTAGGCCAAATTTTTTTTTCTAGTGGGCAGGCAGAGTGCTGCATTGTGGGTCTGGAATTGCGAAACTTCCGGCTTCGGGACCTGGAGTGTGAGGACGGAAGTCTGAGAACACAAGCTAGACTTGGGTTTCAGGGCCAGGGCACGGCAGGTACCCCTGTAGATCTGAACCTATATCTCATGCATCTGAAGTCAGGGTGAGGTTCAGAAGTTGGCTCAGGTTGGAGTTTCTGTGCATGACGGCCCCTTCATGAAGGGAGCGGAATCTCGAGGCCATGGAGGTTTTCCCACGTTGGGAGTTGTGGGATGCCCCCTTCAAGGATTCCTTCTGCGGGACAATTGAGACTTGTTGGGCAGCTCCAGGACATCCCATATGGAATGACTCCAGGTCACCGTTCGAGGATGGATGCCTGGGAAGCCCGCCTCGCATTCCAATTGTCTCCTAGCAACAAGACAGTTTAGATCTGATGGCTTAGCGGGAGAAACCGGGGTGGCTGACTTGAAATGGACTTTCCTGAGGATGGGTCCTAATGTGTGTTTGTGTCCATGAGGGCCTTAAAATGGGGCGGTGGCACCGGGACCCTGAAGTATTCTCCTAAGCTTTTGACATAGCTCGATGCACAAGGTTCCTTGTGGAGACGAGATTTGTTTTGATGGGTGCCTCAGGAAAACCTCTATGCTGGTATTGGTATCCAGGCTTTTGAGGAGACATGCCTGTAATCCAAAGCAATGTATCCGATTATGGCCTAAGGTCCTGTCTGGTTCAATCTTCTTCTCAGGGGACATCCATCTATGGTATGAGTGGAGGTAGATGCTCAGCTGGAATCAGACCGCCCTTGTTTGTCCCGGGCGACCTGCACTATTGGGATGGCCGCAGGGATTTGGAGGGTTCTCCAAATTTTACTGTTTTGGACAATGGCATCGGCAGAATTCCCATGGATTGGGTAGGCACAGTCCTAATGTGTGACTCCAAGGGCCCCAGCCTGGAGGGTGTGTGGCCCAGGACTTTGAGGACAGAAGTCTGAAAACACAAACTCAGCTTAGGTTTGGGGACGTAGGTATGGCAGACCCTATCTATAAACCTTAAGAAGAACTCTTTCGGTTATGAAGAAAGAGCGAGTCTGAGGCGCTTGCTCAGGCTTTTGTCTCTGGATTTTGTATCAGAGATGGCCGTGGAATGTCGGGGAGGCCTCATGGGCCATGGACGAATTTTCCTCTCTGTGGATTTGGCCCGATCCCAATTGTTTTTTGTCAATCTGTGGAATGGGAGGACTCCTTTCAGGTTTGTTACCTCAGGTGTCCCGCCAAAAGAGGAATTCCAAAGAAGAGCCCTGGGGAAAAGTGAAGGGAGAACCCGAACTATGGGTAAAATTTGGGGCCTAGGGGCATGGCAAGCCCAATATGCTATCTCTTCATCCAGCCACTGAGAGGCCTTATTGAGGACTGGGATCACGGTGAGGGTCACAATGTGTGGTTTTGACCAATGTGGCCCACAAACATGAGCGGGGCCTCATGGGCCACCCTGGTTTCAACTACACTGAACGTTGGACAACATGCCAACCACATGGTTTCTTGCCACGGGGAAGGAGTTGTGTTTTCTGCATCACTTTCAAGCCTGGGCAGTGATTGGAGATAAGGTCTAGGTTCTGAAACTTGACAACCGAGGTTGGGAAGAGATGACGACCTAAGACCATGGCGGGTCCGATGTGCTCAGTGAGCGGCCAGCTTTCTGTGTTGGGCCAGGTAATCCAGGCTCAGGCTGTGTCAAAAAGGGCAATAGTGCCCAGGTCAGCCTATATATTTGGGGTACAGTCGTATGGCGTGCAGGTTGATCCTCTTTTGGAGTTTCTGGGTAGCCCCAGAGGGCAATGTTTTTCTTCCTGAGGGCAGGAAGAGTGCTGCATTATAGTTCTGGTTTTCAAACTGGAGGCTTGTGGTCCAGTAGTCTGAGGAAGGAAATCTGAGAACAAGCTAGGCTTAGGTTTCTGGGTGAGGACAAGGCAGGAACAATCTACAGACCTGAATCGAGATCTCGTGCTTATGATGTCAGGGCGAGGATCAGAAGATAGCTCAGGTTGGTGTTTCTGTCCCTGATGGCCCTTCATGAAGGGGCGGGGGGATCATGAGGCCGTGGGGGTTTTCCCACGATGTTAGTTGTGAGAAGCTCCAAACTGCAAAGATTCTTCTGCAGGACAATTGAGACCTGTTGGTTGGCTCCAGGGCAACGATTCCGAGCAGGGTTCTAAGGATGGATGGCTGGGTAGCCCACCTCGCATTCCAATTGTGTCCTAGCAACAAGACAGGTTAGATCTGCTGGATCTGGGGGAGCAACCCAGGAGGCTGAGTTGAAATGGACTCTCCTGTGGATGGATCCTAACATGTTTTTGTGTCTATGGAGATCTTGGAATGAAGCGGTGGCACTGGGGCCCAATGGGTTTTTTCAAACAGAGGCTTTGACACAGCTCCAACGTGCAAGTTTCCCATATGTAAATGAGATTTGTTCTGAGGGATGAGTCAGGAAACAGCAATACGCTGGTATTGAAATCCAGGCCTCTGAGGAGAGATGACTGGATAGCACAACAATGAATCCAAATAGTGCCTAGGGGCCTGTTCGTACCTTTTTACCTCTGGGGACATCAGTCTATGCATCTGAGTGCATGTAGGTGTCAGATGGGCTCAGATTGCTCCTGTTTGTCCTGGAGAGCCCCCACTATTGGGATGGCCTCAGGGAGTTTGGAGGTTTATCCTATTAGTAGGTTGTGGCCATTGGAATGGGCACATACAATTCCCTTGGAGAGGGCAAGTACAGTCCTCAGGTTTGGCTCCAGGGGCCTGAGCCTGTAGGGTGTGTAGGCAGAGCTGTTTGGACAGTTGTCTGAAAACACAAACGCGGCTTATGTTTCGGGTAATAGGTATGGCAGTATAGATCTACAGACCATGAGGAGAACTCTTCGGGATATGAAAAAAGGGCGTGTGTCAGGCTCTTGCTCAAGTTTTTGTCTCTGGATATCGTGTCACTCATGGTCATGAAATTTCCGGTTGACTTCATGGGAAATGGACGAGTCTTACTCTCTGGTGGTTTGTCCCCATCGCAAGATTTTGGGGTCATTCTGTGGGATGGAAGAAGTCCGTTTTGTTGTTGTTGTGATTTGCCTTGTTTTGTTTTTTAACCTCAGGTGTCCCACCAAATGAGGTATTCCAGAGTAGAGCCCTGGGGAGGGCCGACTGGACAACCAGAAATCTGGTTACAAATTTGGGCCTAGGGACATGTCAAGCCCATTATGACATCTAATGGTCGAGCGACTGAAAGGACTTACTAGAGGACAGGACTCACACTGAGGGTCACAATGCGTGTTTATGCCCACTTCGCAAACAAGAATGGGCGGGGCCTCATGGTGAATCCTGGTTTCTCCTACACTGAACGTTGGACAACCTGCCAATGACAAGATTTCTTGCCATGGGTAAGGAAGAGTTCTGATTTCTGCATCACAGTCACCCTTGGGCAGTGATTGGAGATAAGGTCTAGATTCTGAAGCCTGAAAACAGAGGTAGGGAAGAGATGATAACCTAAGGCCATGGCGGGTCTGATGTGCTCAGTGTGCGGTCAGCTGTCTGGGTGTTGGTCAGGAGGTCCGGGCTCAGGTTGTGTCAGACAGTGCATTAGTGCCCCCGTAGACTATATAATTTGGGTAAAGTCGAGTGCCATGTAGATTTATCCTCATATAAGTTGTCTGGGCAGCTCATTAGGCAAAATTTGTTTTCTAGAGGGCAGGCAGAGTGCTTCATTGTGGGTCCGGAATTGCCAAACTTGAGGGCTTCGTGTCCAGGAGTGTGAGGACGGAAGTCTGAGAACACAAGCTGGACTTGTGTATCAGGGCGAGGACACGGCAGGGACCACTGTAGATCTGAACCAATATCTCATGCATCTGAAGTCAGGGCGAGGATCAGACGTTGTCTCACGTTGGAGTTTATGGGCATGACGGCCCCTTCATGAAGAGAGCGAAATCTCGAGGCCATGTAGGTTTTCCCACGTTGGGTGTTGTGGGATGCCCCCTTCAAGGATACCTTCTGCGGGACAATTGAGACCTGTTGGGCAGCTTCAGGCCATCCCATATGGAATGACTCCAGGGCACCATTCGAGAATGGATGACTGGGAAGCAGGCCTCGCATTCCAATTTTCTCCTAGCAACAAGAGAGTTTAGATCTGATGGCTCTGCGTGAGCAACAGGAGTGACTGACTTGAAATGGACTTTCCTGAGGATGGGTCCTAATGTGTGTTTGTGTCCATGAGGGCCTTAAAATGGGGCGGTGGCACCGGGACCCTGAAGTATTCTCCTAAGCTTTTGACATAGCTCGATGCACATGGTTCCTTGTGGAGACGAGATTTGTTTTGATGGGTGCCTCAGGAAAACCCCTATGCTGGTATTGGAATCCAGGCTTTTGAGGAGACATGCCTTTAAACCAAAGCAATGTATCCGATTATGGCCTAGGGTCCTGTCTGGTTCAATCTGCTTCTCAGGGGACATCCATCTATGGTATGAGTAGAGGTAGATGCTCAGCTGGTATCAGACCGCCCTTGTTTGTCCCGGGCGACCTGCACTATTGGGATGGCCTCAGGGATTTGGAGGGTTCTCCTAATTTTACGGTTTTGGACCATGGAATGGGCAGAATTCCCATGGATTGGGTAGACACAGTCCTAATGTGTGACACCTGGGGCCCCAGCCTGGAAGGTGTGTGGCCCAGCACTTTGGACCAGAAGTCTGAAAACACAAACTCAGCTTAGCTTTGGGGAGGTAGGTATGGCAGGCCCGATCTATAAACCATGAGAAGAACTCTTCCGGATATAAAGAAAGAGCGAGTCTGAGGCACTTGCTCAGGCTTTTGTCTCTGGATTTTGTATCAGCGATGGCCGTGGAATGTCGGGGAAGCCTCATGGGCCATGGACGAATCTTTCTCTCTGGGGATTTGGTCCGATCCCAATTGCTTTTCATCAATCTGTGGAATGGGAGGACTCCTTTCAGGTTTGTTACCTCAGGTGTCCGGCCAAAAGAGGAATTCCAAAGATGAGCCCTGGGGAAAAGTGAAGGGAGAACCCGAACTATGGGTAAAATTTGGGGCCTAGGGGCATGGCAAGCCGAATATGCTGACTCTTCATCCAGCCACTGAGAGGCCTTACCTGAGGCCTGGGATCAGGCTGAGGGACACAATGTGTGTTTGTGACCAATGTGGCCCATAAACATGGGCGGGGCATCATGGGCCACACTGGTTTCAACTACACTGAACGTTGGAAAAACATGCCAACCACTAGGTTTCTTGCCAAGGCGAAGGAGAAGTTCTGATTCTTGTATCACGTTCAATCCTGAGCAGTGAGTGGAGATAAGGTCTAGGTTCTGAAGGTGAAAACTGAGGTTGTGTAGAGTTGATGCCCTAAAGCCATTGTGGGTGTGATATGCTCTGTTTATGGCCAGCTGTCTGGGTGTTGGACTGGAGGTCTGCCCTCAGGCTGTTTCAGACAGGGCTTTAGTGCACAGGCTAGACTGTATAATTGGGGTTTGGTCGAGTGGCATGCAGGTTGTTACTCATTTGGCGTTTCTGGTTAGGCCTATAGGGCAACATTTTTCTTCTGGAGGCCAGGCAGAGTGCTGCATTGTGTCTCCAGAATTGCCAAACTGGAGGTTTGTGGCCAGGATTGTGAGGAAGGAAGTCTGAAAACACAAGCTAGCACGAGTTTTGGGGCCAAGAGCATGGCAGGCCCACTCTGCAGAGGCTGAATCGAGATCTCCTGCAGGTGAGGTCAGGGCGAGTATCAGATGTTGCCTCAAGCTGGAGTTTGTGTCCATGACGGCCCCTTCCTGAAGGGGGTGGGGGCGTCATGAGGCCAGGGAGGTTTCCCTACGCTGGGAGTTGTGAGCTGCTCCAAACTTCAAAGTTTCCTTCTTCAGGACAGTCGAGTACTATTGGATGGTTCCAGGATGCCCCATACAGAAAGACTCGAGAGCAGGGGCCTAAGCATCGATGCCAAGACACGCCAACTCACCTTCCCATTGCCTGGTCGAGACAAGGCACGCTCAATCTGCGGGCTTTTGGGTGAGCTACCCAGAAGGCAGAGTTTAAATGGACTCTCCTGAGGATGAGTCATAATGTGGGTTGGTGGCCAAGGAGACCTTGGAATGTGGCAGTAGCTAAGGGACTCTGCAGGATTCTCCAACCCGAAGGGCTTGACACAACTCCAACAAGGAAGCTTCCCATGTGGAGATGAGAGGTCTTCTGTCTGGTGCCTCAGGAAAGCCCCGTATGCTGGTCTTCGAACCCAGGCCTCTGAGGAGTGATACCTGGACACCAAAGCAAGAGTTCATAATAGGGCCTAGGGGCCTGTCTGGTTCAATCTTCTGTCTCTGCGGATATCTGTCTGTGTGTCTGCATGGAGGTAGTAGTTGCTCATCTTGTGTCATAATGCCAGTATTTGTCCAGTGCGGCTTGTGGTAGTGGGATGTCCTTGGGGACCTTGAGGTTTCTACTATTTTGTAGAGTTGTGGCCAATGGAATGGGCAGTTTCTTAGGAGAGAGCAGGCACAGTTCTGTGGTGTGGCTCCAGAGACCCCAGCCTGGAGGCTGTGTGGGCCATGGCTGTGCAGACAGACATCCAAAAACCCTAACTCAGCTCAGGTTTGGGGCCGAGGTTACGGCAGGCCTGATCTACAGTCCATGAGGGGAGCTCCTCTGGATATGAAAGAAGGGTGAGAGGGAGGCAGTCGCTCAGGCTTTTGTCTCTGGATGTTTTGTCCACAATGGCCGTTTAATGTAGGAGTTGCCTCATGGGTCGTAGAAGTCTCCCTCTCTGGTAGTTTGTCCAGCCCCCAAGAGTTTGGGGTCATTCTGTGGGAAGGGAAGTGTCCTGTTTTCTGCTTCATGTGTCCCCCCAGTAGAGGGATTCTAGAGCATAGCAGTGGGTACTGACAACTGGAATACTCGCCCTCTGGTTAAGCCTGGGGGCCTATGGATATGACAAGCCCCATATGCAGGATCTTGGTCCAGCCACTGAGAGGCGTTACTTTAATACGGGACTCACGCTGCAGGTCACAATGCACGTCTGTGCCCTAGGCGGCCCTCAAGCACTGGCGTGGCCTTTCGGACAATGCAGGTTTTCCCACATTGAACGTTGGACAACATGCCAACCACAAGGTTTCTGGCCATGGGGAAGGAGGAATTCTAATTTCTGCATCACGTTCACCCCTGGGCAGTGATTGGAGATAAGGTCTAGGTTCTGAAGCCTGAAAACCGAGGTTAGGAAGAGATGACGACCTACAGCCATAGCGGGTCCTATGTGTCCAGATTGGGGCCAGCTGTCTGGGTATCGTTTGGGATGTCTTGTCTCAGGCTGTGCCAGACAGGGCATTAGTATACAGGGTAGGCTGTATAATTTCTTTACAATCAAGTGGCATGCATTAGAAAATCATTTGGGGTTTCTTATTAGCAGCATAGGGCAAAGTTTTTCTTCTGGAGGGCAGGCAGAGTGCTGAATTGTGGCATCGGAATTCCCAAACTGGAGGGCTTGTGGGCCAGGAAAGTGAGGACGGAAGTCTGAGAACTCAAGCTAGGCTTAGGTTTCGGGGCAAGGACATGGCAGGCACACTCTGCAGAGCTGAATTGAGATCTCATGCGTCTGAAGTCAGGTCGAGGTTCAGACTTTGGCTCAGGTTTGAGTTTCTGTCCATGTTGGCCCCTTCAGGAAGGGGGGACATTATGAGCCCATGGGGGTTTTCCCTCTATTGGAGTTGTGAGATGCTCCAAACCGCAAGGATTCCTTCTGTGGGACAATTAAGATTTGTTGGATGGCTCCAGGACGTCTTATAAGGTATTTTTCCAGAACAGGGTTCTAAGTATGAATGCCTGGGCAGCCAGCCTCACATTCCAATTGTCTCCTAGCAACAAGAAACGTTTGATCTGCTGGCTTGGGGTAGCAACAGAGGGGGCTGAGTTGAAATGGAATTTCCTGAGGATGGTCTTAATGTTGGTTTGAGTCCATGGAGACCTTGGTATGGGGTAGTGGCACCAGGGCCCTGAAGGATTCTCCTAACCAGAGGTTATGACAAAGCTCCAATGAGCAAGTTTTCCATGGGGAGACGAGATTTGTTCTTATTGGTGCCTCAGGAAACCACCATATGCTGGTATTGGAAAGGAAGCCTCTGAGGAGAGATGCCTGAAAACCAAAGCAATGGATCTGATTAGGGCCTAGGGGCCTGTCCGGTTCAATATTCTTCTCTGGGGACATCTGTTGTCTGAGTGGAGGTAGTTGCTCAGCAGGTTTGAGATCACCCCTGTTTGTCCTGGGTGGCCTACACTATTAAGATGGCCTCGGTGACTTTGGAGGTTTTTCCTCATTTGCAAGGTTGTGGCCAATGGAATGGGAAGAATTCCCTTGAAAGGGAAGCACAGTCCTGAGGTGTGGCTCCAGGGACACAAGTGTGGAGCGTGTGTGGTCCAGGGCTATTTGGACGAAAGTCTGAAAACACAAACTCCACTTAGGTTGGGGGATGTAGGTATGGCCGGCCCGATCTATAGACCGTGAGGAGAACTCTTCGGGATATGAACAAAGGGCGAATGTGAGGTGCTGGCTCATGCTTTTTTTTTTTTTTTCTGGAAATCTGTCACCGATTGCCATGGAATGTCGGGGTGTCCTCATGGGCCATCGATGAGGCTCCTTTTCTGGGGATTTGACCTGATCCCAAGAGTTTGGGGTCATTCTGTGGGAAGGGAGGAGGCCTTTCTTGTTTTTTTGTTTACTTTTTTATTATTATTATTATTTTTTTACCTAAGGTAGACCACCAAAAGAGGGATTCCAGAGCAGAGACCTGGGGAGGGGCGACTGGACAACCAGACCTCTGGTTAACATTGGGACCTAAGAACTTGGCAAGCCCCATATGTGGGCTCTTGGTCCAGACACTGAGAGGCCTTCCTTGAGGATAGGTCTCACACTGAGTTTCACAATGTGTTTTTGTGCCCAAGGAGCCCATCAAGTCAGGGCGTGGCCTAATGTACCATGCTGGTTTCTCCTACACGGAACGTTGGACAATATGGCAACCACAAGTTTTCTGGCCATGGGGAAGATGGAGTTCTAATTTCTGCAACACTTTCACTCCTGGACTGTGATTGGATTTAAGGTCTAGGTTCTGAAGCCTGAAAACTGAGGTTGGGAAGAGATGAAGACCTAAGGCCAGGGTGTGGCTGACGTGCTCAGTGTTCGGCCAGCTGTTGAGTGTTGATTGGGAGGTGCAGGCTCAGGCTGTGGCAGACAGGGAATTAGTGCCCAGGCTAGACTGTATCATTGGGGTGCAGTCGAGTTTCGTGCAGGATGGTACTCATTTGTGTTTACTGGGTAGCCCCAGAGGGCAACGTTTTTCTTCTGGAGGGAAGACACAGTGCCACATAGAGGCTCCAGAATTCCCAAACTGGAAGGCTTGTGGGCCAGGAGTGTGAGAAACAAATTCTGAGAACACAAGCCAGACTTAGATTTCGGGGTGAGGGGACGGCAGGCACCCTCTGCAGAGATGATTCGAGATCCCGTATGCCTGAAGACAGAGCTAGAATCAGACGTTGGCTTACGTCGGAGTTTCTGTCCATGACGGCCCCTTCATGAAGGGGACGGTGTCGCGAGGACATGGAGGTTTTCCCATGATGGGAATTGTGAGATGCTCCAAACCGCAATGATTCCTTCTGTGGGACAGTCGAGACCTGTTGGATGGCTCCAGGACATCCCATAAGGAAGTTATCCAGAGCAGGGTTCTAAGGATCGATGCCTGGGCAGCCTGCCTCCCATTCCAGGTGTCTCATAGCGCCAAGGCAAGTTCGCCTGCTGGATCTAGGGGAGCAACCGAGGCGGGTGTGTTGAAATGGGTGAGTTGAGGATGGGTCATAATGTGCATTTGTGTCGATGTAGACTTTGGAATGGGGTGCTTGATCCGGGGCCTTGAGGGATGTTCATAATCGGAGGTTTTTATGGCCTCTAAAGAGTACGTTTCCTATGTAGAGAAGAGAATTGTTTTGATGAGTGCCTAAGGAATCTCCCATATGCTGGTATGGGAAACCAGGCCTCTGAGGAGAGATGACTGGAAACAAAAGCAATCGAGATGATTAGGCCCTAGGTGCCTGTCCGGTTCAATCTCTTTCCTGAGAATACGTGTCTAAGGATCTGAGGGGATGTAGTTGCTCAGCTTGTGTCAGATCGCCCCTGTTTGTCCTGGGCAGCCTATAATATTGGGATGGCCTCAGGACTTTGGAGTTTCTCCTAATCTATAGGGTTGTGGCCAATGGAATGGGCAGAAATCCCCTGGAGAGGGCAAGCACAGTTCTGAGTTTGGCTCTAGGGGCCCAGCCTTGAGGCTGTGTGGGCCAGGCCTGTGGGGACAAAAGTCTGAAAACACAAACTCCGCTTAGGATTGGGGACATAGATATGGCACGCCCAATCTACAGACCATGATAACACTTAGGGATATGAAAAAGGGTGAGTTTGAGGTGCTTGCTCAGGTTTTGTCTCTGGATTTGTGTTAACAATGTGGGTGGAATGCTGGCGTGGCCTCATGGGTTGTAGATGGCTTTCCTTCTCTGAGGATTTGACCCGATCCCAAGAGTTTGGGTACATTCTGTGGGTTGGGGGAGTCTTTTCTGTTTTTTATTTTATTTTATTTTATATTTTATTTTATGTACCTCAAGTGTCCCAATAAAAGAGGGATTCCAGAGCAGAGTCCTTGGGAGGGTCAACTGGATATCCCCACCTCTGTTTAAGTTTGGGGGCCTAGGGGCATGGACAGTCCAATAGGCGGGCTCTTGATTCAGACACTGAGAGGCCTTCCTTGAGGACAGGGCTCATGCTGAGGGTCACAATGCCTATTTGTGCCAACAAGGCCCTCAAGCATGGGAAGTGCCTCATGGGCCACGCTGGATTCTCCTACACTGAACGTTGGAGAATATGCCAACCACAAGTTTTCCAGCCATGGAGAAGGAAGAGTTGTGGTTTCTGCATCACGTTCACCCCTGGACAGTGATTGGAGTTTAGGTCTAGGTTCTGAAACCCGAAAACTGAGGTTGGGAAGAGATGAAGACCTAAGGACCTGATGGGTCCAATGAGCTCAGTGTGCGGCCAGCTCTTGAGCGTAGGTCTGGAGGTGTGGGCTCATGCTGTGTCAGACAAGGCATTAGACAGGGTAGACTGCATATTTGGGGTGCAGTCGAGTGGTGTTCAGTTGATCCTTATTTGGGTTTCTAGGTAGCTCCATAAGGCAACGTTTTTCTTCTGGAGGGCAGGCAGTGTGCTGCATTGTGGCCCCAGTATTGCCAATCTGTAGGGCTTTTGGGGCAGGGGTGTGAGGACGGTAGTCTGAGAAAACAAGCTAGGCTTAGTTTTGGGGGTGAGTGCACAGAAGTCACACTCTGCAGAGCTGAATCAAGATCTCATGCACCTGAAGTCAGGGCGAATATCAGACGTTTGCTCAGGTTGGAGTTTCTGTCCATGATGGCCCCTTTATAAAGTGGAGCGTCTCAAGAGGCCATGTAGATTTTCCCACAATGGGAGTTGTGAGATGCTCCAGACTGCAAAGATTCCTTCTGTGGGACACTTGAGACCTGTTGGATGGCTCTAGGATGTCCCATGTGGAACGACTCCAGAGTAGGGTTCTAAGGATGGATGCCTGGGCAGCCCGCCTCCCATTCTAGTTGTCTCCTAGCAACAAGACAGGTTTGATCTGCAGGCCCTGGGGGAGAAACCAAAGGGGTTGAGTTGACATGGACTCTCCCGACAATAGATCATAATGTGGGTTTAAGTCCATGGAGACCTTGGAATGGGGCGCTTGATCCGGGGCCCTGAAAGATTCTCCTAAACAGAGGTTTTTATAGAGCTCCAAAGAGTACATTTCCTATGTGGAGATGAGATTTTTCTGATGAGTGCCTCAGTAATCCCCCGTATTCTGGTATTGGAAACCAGGCCTCTGAGGAGAGATGCCTGGAAACAAAAGCAATGGATCTGATTAGAGCCTAAGTGCCTGTCCAATTCAATCTTATTCTATGGGGATATCTGTCTCTGGGTCTGAGTGGAGGTAGTTTCCTAACTTGTGAAAGATCATCCCTGTTTGTCCTGGGAAGCCAACACTATTGGGATGGCCTCGGGGAGTTTGGAGGATTCTCCTAATCTATAGGGTTGTGGCCAATGGAAATGGCAGAATTCCAGTGGAGAGGGAAGCCACAGTCCTGAGGTGTGTCTCCAGGGGCCCCAGCTTGGATGGTGTGTGGGCCAGGACTGTGGGGACAGAAGTCTGAAAACACAAACTCAGCTTAGGTTTGGTATGTATGAAGGCTCGATCTACAGACAGTAAGAATTTCCCGGGCTATGAACAAAGGGCGAGTATGTGGCGCTTGCTCAAGCTTTTGTCTCTGGATTTTGTGTCAACGGTGGCCGTGGAATGTCGGGGTGTCCTCAAGGGCCATGGACAATCCTTTCTCTGGTGATTTGGCCTGATCCCAAGGGGTTGGGATCATTCTGTGGATGGGAAGAGTCCTTTCTGTATTTTTTTTTTTTTTACCTCAGGTGTTCCACCAAAGAGGGATTCCAGAGTAGAGCCCTGTGTAGGGGTGACTAGACATCTCGAACTCTGGTTGAGATTGGGGGACTAGGGGCTTCGCAAGCCCCATATGTGGGCTGTTGTTCCAGTGACTAAGAGGCTTTACATGAGGAATGGGCTCACGCTGAGGGTCACAATGTGTGTTTGTGCACATTGTGGCCCTCAGGGATAGGTGGGGCCTCATAGTCCATGCTGCTTTCTCCTACAATGAACATTGGACAACATGCCAACCACTAGGTTTCTTGCCAAGGCGAAGGAGAAGTTCTGATTCTTGCATCACGTTCACTCCTGAGCAGTGAGTGGAGATAAGGCCTAAGTTCTGAAGGTGAAAACTGAGGTTGGGTAGAGATGATGGCCTAAAGCCATTGTGGGTGTGATATGCTCTGTGTACGGCCAGCTGTCTGGGTGTTGAACTGGAGTTCTGCCCTCAGGCTGTGTCAGACAGGGCTTTAGTGCACAGGCTAGACTTATAATTGGGGTATGGTCGAGTGGCATGCAGGTTGTTACTCATTTGGCGTTTCCGGTTAGCCCTATAGGGCAACATTTTTCTTCTGGAGGGCAGGCAGAGTGCTGCATTGTGTCTCCAGAATTGCCAAACTGGAGGGGTGTGGCCAGGATTGTGAGGAAGGAAGTCTGAAAACACAAGCTAGCACGAGTTTTGGGGCCAAGAGCATGGCAGGCCCACTCTGCAGAGGCTGAATCGAGATCTCCTGCAGGTGAGGTCAGGGCGAGTATCAGATGTTGACTCAAGCTGGAGTTTGTGTCCATGACGGCCCCTTCCTGAAGGGGGTGGGGGCGTCATGAGGCCAGGGAGGTTTCCCTACGCTGGGAGTTGTGAGATGCTCCAAACTTCAAAGATTCCTTCTTCAGGACAGTCGAGTACTATTGGATGGTTCCAGGATGCCCCATACAGAAAGACTCGAGAGCAGGGGCCTAAGCATCGATGCCGAGAAAGGCCAAATCACCTTCCCATTGCCTGGTCGAGACAAGGCACGCTCAATCTGCGGGCTCTTGGGTGAGCTACCCAGAAGGCTGAGTTTAAATGGACTCTCCTGAGGATGAGTCATAATGTGGGTTGGTAGCCATGGAGACCTTGGAATGAGGCAGTAGCCAAGGGACTCTGCAGGATTCTCCAACCCGAAGGGCTTGACACAACTCCAACAAGGAAGCTTCCCATGTGGAGATGAGAGGTCTTCTGTCTGGTGCCTCAGGAAAGCCCTGTATGCTGGTCTTCGAACCCAGGCCTCTGAGGAGTGATACCTGGACACCAAAGCAAGAGTTCATAATAGGGCCTAGGGGCCTGTCTGGTTCAATCTTCTGTCTCTGCGGATATCTGTCTGTGTGTCTGCATGGAGGTAGTAGTTGCTCAGCTTGTGGCATAATGCCCCTATTTGTCAAGTGCGGCTTGCAGTAGTGGGATGTCCTTGGGGACCTTGAGGTTTCTACTATTTTGTAGAGTTGTGGCCAATGGAATGGGCAGTTTCTTAGGAGAGAGCAGGCACAGTTCTGTGGTGTGGCTCCAGAGAACCCAGCCTGGAGGCTGTGTGGGCCATGGCTGTGCAGACAGACATCCAAAAACCCTAACTCAGCTCAGGTTTGGGGCCGAGGTTACGGCAGGCCTGATCTACAGTCCATGAGGGGAGCTCCTCTGGATATGAAAGAAGGGTGAGAGGGAGGCAGTCGCTCAGGCTTTTGTCTCTGGATGTTTTGTCCACAATGGCCGTTTAATGTAGGAGTTGCCTCATGGGTCGTAGAAGTCTCCCTCTCTGGTAGTTTGTCCAGCCCCCAAGTGTTTGGGGTCATTCTGTGGGAAGGGAAGTGTCCTGTTTTTTGCCTCATATATCCCCCCAGTAGAGGGATTCTAGAGCATAGCAGTGGGTACTGACAACTGGAATACTCGCCTTCGGGTTAAGCCTGGGGGCCTATGGATATGACAAGTCCCATATGCAGGATCTTGATCCAGCCACTGAGAGGCGTTACTTTAATACGGGACTCACGCTGCAGGTCACAATGCATGTCTGTGCCCTAGGCGGCCCTCAAGCACTGGCGTGGCCTTTCGGACAATGCAGGTTTTCCCACATTGAACGTTGGACAACATGCCAACCACAAGGTTTCTGGCCATGGGGAAGGAGGAATTCTAATTTCTGCATCACGTTCACCCTGGGCAGTGATTGGAGATAAGGTCTAGGTTCTGAAGCCTGAAAACCGAGGTTGGGAAGAGATGACGACCTACAGCCATAGCGGGTCCTATGTGTCCAGGTTGGGGCCAGCTGTCTGGGTGTCGTTTGGGATGTCTTGTCTCAGGCTGTGCCAGACAGGGCATTAGAATACAGGGTGGGCTGTATAATTGCTTTACAATCGAGTGGCATGCATTAGAAAATCATTTGGGGTTTCTTATTAGAAGCATAGGGCAAAGTTTTTCTTCTGGAGGGCAGGCAGAGTGCTGCATTGTGGCTTCGGAATTCCCAAACTGGAGGGCTTGTGGGCCAGGAGAGTGAGGACGGAAGTCTGAGAACACAAGCTAGGCTTAGGTTTCGGGGCAAGGACATGGCAGCCACACTCTGCAGAGCTGAATTGAGATCTCATGTGTCTGAAGTCAGGTCGAGGATCAGACTTTGGCTCAGGTTTGAGTTTCTGTCCATGTTGGCCCCTTCATGAAGGGGGGACATTATGAGCCCATGGGGGTTTTCCCACTATTGGAGTTGTGAGATGCTCCAAACCGCAAGGATTCCTTCTGTGGGACAATTAAGATTTGTTGGATGGCTCCAGGACGTCTTATAAGGTATTTTTCCAGAACAGGGTTCTAAGTATGGATGCCTGGGCAGTCAGCCTCACAATCCAATTGTCTCCTAGCAACAAGAAACGTTTGATCTGCTGGCTTGGGGTAGCAACAGAGGGGGCTGAGTTGAAATGGACTTTCCTGAGGATGGTCTTAATGTTGGTTTGAGTCCATGGAGACCTTGGTATGGGGCAGTGGCACCAGGGCCCTGAAGGATTCTCCTAACCAGAGGTTATGACAAAGCTCCAATGAACAAGTTTTCCATGGGGAGATGAGATTTGTTCTTATTGGTGCCTCAGGAAACCACCATATGCTGGTATTGGAAACGAGGCCTCTGAGGAGAGATGCCTAAAAACCAAAGCAATGGATCTGATTAGGGCCTAGGGGTCTGTCCGGTTCAATATTCTTCTCTGGGGACATCTGTTGTCTGAGTGGAGGTAGTTGCTCAGCTGGTTTGAGATCACCCCTGTTTGTCCTGGGCGGCCTACACTAATGGGATGGCCTCGGTGACTTTGGAGGTTTTTCCTCATTTGCAAGGTTGTGGCCAATGGAATGGGAAGAATTCCCTTGAAAGGGAAGCACAGTCCTGAGGTGTGGCTCCAGGGACCCAAGTGTGGAGCGTGTGTGGTCCAGGGCTATTTGGACAAAAGTCTGAAAACACAAACTCCACTTAGGTTGGGGGATGTAGGTATGGCCAGCCCGATCTATAGACCGTGAGGAGAACTCTTCGGGATATGAACAAAGGGCGAATGTGAGGTGCTGGCTCATGCTTTTTTTTTTTTTTTTTCTGGAAATGTGTCACCGATTGCCATGGAATGTCGGGGTGTCCTCATGGGCCATCGATGAGGCTCCCTTTCTGGGGATTTGACCCGATCCCAAGAGTTTGGGGTCATTCTGTGGGAAGGGAGGAGGCCTTTCTTGTTTTTTTGTTTATTTTTTTATTATTATTATTTTTTTTACCTAAGGTGGACCACCAAAAGAGGGATTCCAGAGCAGAGTCCTGGGGAGGGGCGACTGGACAACCAGACCTCTGGTTAACATTGGGACCTAAGAACATGGCAAGCCCCATATGTGGGCTCTTGGTCCAGACACTGAGAGGCCTTCCCTGAGGAATGGTCTCACACTGAGTTTCACAATGTGTTTTTGTGCCCAAGGAGCCCCTCAAGTCAGGGCGTGGCCTAATGTACCATGCTGGTTTCTCCTACAGGGAACGTTGCACAATATGGCAACCACAAGTTTTCTGGCCATGGGGAAGATGGAGTTCTAATTTCTGCAACACTTTCACTCCTGGACTGTGATTGGATTTAAGGTCTAGGTTCTGAAGCCTGAAAACTGAGGTTGGGAAGAGATGAAGACCTAAGGCCATGGTGTGGCTGATGTGCTCAGTGTTCGGCCAGCTGTTGAGTGTGGGTTGGGAGGTGCAGGCTCAGGCTGTGGCAGACAGGGAATTAGTGCCCAGGCTAGACTGTATCATTGGGGTGCAGTCGAGTTTCGTGCAGGATGGTACTCATTTGTGGTTACTGGGTAGCCCCAGAGGGCAACGTTTTTCTTCTGGAGGGAAGACACAGTGCCACATATTGGCTCCAGAATTCCCAAACTGGAAGGCTTGTGGGCCAGGAGTGTGATGAAAAAATTCTGAGAACACAAGCCAGACTTAGATTTCGGGGTGAGGGGACGGCAGGCACCCTCTGCAGAGATGATTCGAGATCCTGTATACCTGAAGACAGAGCTAGGATCAGACGTTGGCTTAGGTCGAAGTTTCTGTCCATGACAGCCCCTTCATGAAGGGGAGGGTGTCACGAGGACATGGAGGTTTTCCCACGATGGGAATTGTGAGATGCTCCAAACCGCAATGATTCCTTCTGTGGGACAGTCGAGACCTGTTGGATGGCTCCAGGACATCCCATAAGGACGTTATCCAGAGCAGGGTTCTAAGGATGGATGCCTGGGCAGCCTGCCTCCCATTCCAGGTGTCTCATAGCGCCAAGGCAAGTTCGATCTGCTGGATCTAGGGGAGCAACCGAGGCGGGTGTGTTGAAATGGGTGAGTTGAGCATGGGTCATAATGTGCATTTGTGTCCATGTAGACCTTGGAATGGGGTGCTTGAAGCGGGGCCTTGAGGGATGTTCATAACCGGAGGTTTTGATGGAGCTCTAAAGAGTATGTTTCCTATGTAGAGAAGAGAATTGTTTTGATGAGTGCCTAAGGAATCTCCCATATGCTGGTATTGGAAAACAGGCCTCTGAGGAGAGATGACTGGAATCAAAAGCAATGGATCTGATTAGGGCCTAAGTGCCTGTCCAGTTCAATCTTATTCTATGGGGATATCTGTCTCTGGGTCTGAGTGGAGGTAGTTTCCTAACTTGTGAGAGATCATCCCTGTGTGTCCTGGGCAGCCAACATTATTCGGATGGCCTGGGGGAGTTTGGCGGATTCTCCTAATCTATTGGGTTGTGGCCAATGGAAATAGCAGAATTCCCCTGGAGAGGGAAGCCACAGTCCTGAGGTGTGGCTCCAGGGGCCCCAGCTTGGATGGTGTGTTGGCCAGGCCTGTGGGGACAGAAGTCTGAAAACACAAACTCAGCTTAGTTTTGGGGATGTATGTATGAAGGCTCGATCTACAGACCGTGAGAATTTTCCGGGCTATGAACAAAGGGCGAGTATGTGGCGCTTGCTCAGGCTTTTGTCTCTGGATTTTGTGTCATCGGTGGCCGTGGAATGTCGGAGTGTCCTCAAGGGCCATGGACTATTCTTTCTCTGGTGATTTGGCCTGATCCCAAGTGGTTGGGATCATTCTGTGGATGGGAAGAGTCCTTTATGTATTTTTTTTTACCTCAGTTCTCCCACCAAAGAGGGATTCCAGAGTAGAGCCCTGAGTAGGTGTGACTAGACATCTCGAACTCTGGTTGAGATTGGGGGACTAGGGGCTTGGCAAGCCCCATATGTGGGCTGTTGTTCCAGTGACTAAGAGGCTTTACATGAGGATAGGGCTCACGCTGAGTGTCACAATGTGTGTTTGTGCAAATTGTGGCCCTCAGGGATAGGTGGGGCCTCATAGTCCATGCTGCTTTCTCCTACAATGAACATTGGACAACATGCCAACCACTAGGTTTCTTGCCAAGGCGAAGGAGAAGTTCTGATTCTTGCATCACGTTCACTCCTGAGCAGTGAGTGGAGATAAGGTCTAGGTTCTGAAGGTGAAAACTGAGGTTGGGTAGAGATGATGGCCTAAAGCCATTGTGGGTGTGATATGCTCTGTGTACGGCCAGCTGTCTGGGTGTTGGACTGGAGGTCTGCCCTCAGGCTGTGTCAGACAGGGCTTTAGTGCACAGGCTAGACTGTATAATTGGGGTGTGGTCGAGTGGCATGCAGGTTGTTACTCATTTGGCGTTTCCGGTTAGCCCTATAGGGCAACATTTTTCTTCTGGAGGGCAGGCAGAGTGCTGCATTGTGTCTCCAGAATTGCCAAACTGGAGGGGTGTGGCCAGGATTGTGAGGAAGGAAGTCTGAAAACACAAGCTAGCATGAGTTTTGGGGCCAAGAGCATGGCAGGCCCACTCTGAAGAGGCTGAATCGAGATCTCCTGCAGGTGAGGTCAGGGCGAGTATCAGATGTTGCCTCAAGATCGAGTTTGTGTCCATGACGGCCCCTTCCTGAAGGGGGTGGGGGCGTCATGTGTTCAGGGAGGTTTCCCTACGCTGGGAGTTGTGAGCTGCTCCCAACTTCAAAGTTTCCTTCTTCAGGACAGTCGAGTACTATTGTATGGTTCCAGGATGCCCCATACAGAAAGACTCGAGAGCAGGGGCCTAAGCATGGATGCCGAGAAACGCCAACTCACCTTACCATTGCCTGGTGGAGACAAGGCACGCTCAATCTGCGGGCTCTTGGGTGAGCTACCCAGAAGGCTGAGTTTAAATGGACTCTCCTGAGGATGAGTCATAATGTGGGTTGGTGGCCATGGAGACCTTGGAATGTGGCAGTAGCTAAGGGACTCTGCAGGATTCTCCAACCCGAAGGGCTTGACACAACTCCAACAAGGAAGCTTCCCATGTGGAGATGAGAGGTCTTCTGTCTGGTGCCTCAGGAAAGCCCCGTATGCTGGTCTTCGAACCCAGGCCTCTGAGGAGTGATACCTGGACACCAAAGCAAGAGTTCATAATAGGGCCTAGGGGCCTGTCTGGTTCAATCTTCTTTCTCTGCGGATATCTGTCTGTGTGTCTGCATGGAGGTAGTAGTTGCTCATCTTGTGTCATAATGCCAGTATTTGTCCAGTGCGGCTTGCGGTAGTGGGATGTCCTTGGGGACCTTGAGGTTTCTACTATTTTGTAGAGTTGTGGCCAATGGAATGGGCAGTTTCTTAGGAGAGAGCAGGCACAGTTCTGTGGTGTGGCTCCAGAGACCCCAGCCTGGAGGCTGTGTGGGCCATGGCTGTGCAGACAGACATCCAAAAACCCTAACTCAGCTCAGGTTTGGGGCCGAGGTTACGGCAGGCCTGATCTACAGTCCATGAGGGGAGCTCCTCTGGATATGAAAGAAGGGTGAGAGGGAGGCAGTCGCTCAGGCTTTTGTCTCTGGATGTTTTGTCCACAATGGCCGTTTAATGTAGGAGTTGCCTCATGGGTCGTAGAAGTCTCCCTCTCTGGTAGTTTGTCCAGCCCCCAAGTGTTTGGGGTCATTCTGTGGGAAGGGAAGTGTCCTGTTTTTTGCCTCATATATCCCCCCAGTAGAGGGATTCTAGAGCATAGCAGTGGGTACTGACAACTGGAATACTCGCCCTCGGGTTAAGCCTGGGGGCCTATGGATATGACAAGCCCCATATGCAGGATCTTGGTCCAGCCACTGAGAGGCGTTACTTTAATACGGGACTCACGCTGCAGGTCACAATGCATGTCTGTGCCCTAGGCGGCCCTCAAGCACTGGCGTGGCCTTTCGGACAATGCAGGTTTTCCCACATTGAACGTTGGACAACATGCCAACCACAAGGTTTCTGGCCATGGGGAAGGAGGAATTCTAATTTCTGCATCACGTTCACCCTGGGCAGTGATTGGAGATAAGGTCTAGGTTCTGAAGCCTGAAAACCGAGGTTGGGAAGAGATGACGACCTACAGCCATAGCGGGTCCTATGTGTCCAGGTTGGGGCCAGCTGTCTGGGTGTCGTTTGGGATGTCTTGTCTCAGGCTGTGCCAGACAGGGCATTAGAATACAGGGTGGGCTGTATAATTGCTTTACAATCGAGTGGCATGCATTAGAAAATCGTTTCGGGTTTCTTATTAGCAGCATAGGGCAAAGTTTTTCTTCTGGAGGGCAGGCAGAGTGCGGCATTGTGGCTTCGGAATTCCCAATCTGGAGGGCTTGTGGGCCAGGAGAGTGAGGACGGAAGTCTGAGAACACAAGCTAGGCTTAGGTTTCGGGGCAAGGACATGGCAGCCACACTCTGCAGAGCTGAATTGAGATCTCATGTGTCTGAAGTCAGGTCGAGGATCAGACTTTGGCTCAGGTTTGAGTTTCTGTCCATGTTGGCCCCTTCATGAAGGGGGGACATTATGAGCCCATGGGGGTTTTCCCACTATTGGAGTTGTGAGATGCTCCAAACCGCAAGGATTCCTTCTGTGGGACAATTAAGATTTGTTGGATGGCTCCAGGACGTCTTATAAGGTATTTTTCCAGAACAGGGTTCTAAGTATGGATGCCTGGGCAGTCAGCCTCACAATCCAATTGTCTCCTAGCAACAAGAAACGTTTGATCTGCTGGCTTGGGGTAGCAACAGAGGGGGCTGAGTTGAAATGGACTTTCCTGAGGATGGTCTTAATGTTGGTTTGAGTCCATGGAGACCTTGGTATGGGGCAGTGGCACCAGGGCCCTGAAGGATTCTCCTAACCAGAGGTTATGACAAAGCTCCAATGAGCAAGTTTTCCATGGGGAGACGAGATTTGTTCTTATTGGTGCCTCAGGAAACCACCATATGCTGGTATTGGAAACGAGGCCTCTGAGGAGAGATGCCTAAAAACCAAAGCAATGGATCTGATTAGGGCCTAGGGGCCTGTCCGGTTCAATATTCTTCTCTGGGGACATCTGTTGTCTGAGTGGAGGTAGTTGCTCAGCTGGTTTGAGATCACCCCTGTTTGTCCTGGGCGGCCTACACTAATGGGATGGCCTCGGTGACTTTGGAGGTTTTTCCTCATTTGCAAGGTTGTGGCCAATGGAATGGGAAGAATTCCCTTGAAAGGGAAGCACAGTCCTGAGGTGTGGCTCCAGGGACCCAAGTGTGGAGCGTGTGTGGTCCAGGGCTATTTGGACAAAAGTCTGAAAACACAAACTCCACTTAGGTTGGGGGATGTAGGTATGGCCGGCCCGATCTATAGACCGTGAGGAGAACTCTTCGGGATATGAACAAAGGGCGAATGTGAGGTGCTGGCTCATGCTTTTTTTTTTTTTTTTTTCTGGAAATGTGTCACCGATTGCCATGGAATGTCGGGGTGTCCTCATGGGCCATCGATGAGGCTCCCTTTCTGGGGATTTGACCCGATCCCAAGAGTTTGGGGTCATTCTGTGGGAAGGGAGGAGGCCTTTCTTGTTTTTTTGTTTATTTTTTTATTATTATTATTTTTTTTACCTAAGGTGGACCACCAAAAGAGGGATTCCAGAGCAGAGTCCTGGGGAGGGGCGACTGGACAACCAGACCTCTGGTTAACATTGGGACCTAAGAACATGGCAAGCCCCATATGTGGGCTCTTGGTCCAGACACTGAGAGGCCTTCCCTGAGGAATGGTCTCACACTGAGTTTCACAATGTGTTTTTGTGCCCAAGGAGCCCCTCAAGTCAGGGCGTGGCCTAATGTACCATGCTGGTTTCTCCTACAGGGAACGTTGCACAATATGGCAACCACAAGTTTTCTGGCCATGGGGAAGATGGAGTTCTAATTTCTGCAACACTTTCACTCCTGGACTGTGATTGGATTTAAGGTCTAGGTTCTGAAGCCTGAAAACTGAGGTTGGGAAGAGATGAAGACCTAAGGCCATGGTGTGGCTGATGTGCTCAGTGTTCGGCCAGCTGTTGAGTGTGGGTTGGGAGGTGCAGGCTCAGGCTGTGGCAGACAGGGAATTAGTGCCCAGGCTAGACTGTATCATTGGGGTGCAGTCGAGTTTCGTGCAGGATGGTACTCATTTGTGGTTACTGGGTAGCCCCAGAGGGCAACGTTTTTCTTCTGGAGGGAAGACACAGTGCCACATAGAGGCTCCAGAATTCCCAAACTGGAAGGCTTGTGGGCCAGGAGTGTGATGAAAAAATTCTGAGAACACAAGCCAGACTTAGATTTCGGGGTGAGGGGACGGCAGGCACCCTCTGCAGAGATGATTCGAGATCCTGTATACCTGAAGACAGAGCTAGGATCAGACGTTGGCTTAGGTCGAAGTTTCTGTCCATGACAGCCCCTTCATGAAGGGGAGGGTGTCACGAGGACATGGAGGTTTTCCCACGATGGGAATTGTGAGATGCTCCAAACCGCAATGATTCCTTCTGTGGGACAGTCGAGACCTGTTGGATGGCTCCAGGACATCCCATAAGGACGTTATCCAGAGCAGGGTTCTAAGGATGGATGCCTGGGCAGCCTGCCCCCCATTCCAGGTGTCTCATAGCGCCAAGGCAAGTTCGATCTGCTGGATCTAGGGGAGCAACCGAGGCGGTTGTGTTGAAATGGGTGAGTTGAGCATGGGTCATAATGTGCATTTGTGTCCATGTAGACCTTGGAATGGGGTGCTTGAAGCGGGGCCTTGAGGGATGTTCATAACCGGAGGTTTTGATGGAGCTCTAAAGAGTATGTTTCCTATGTAGAGAAGAGAATTGTTTTGATGAGTGCCTAAGGAATCTCCCATATGCTGGTATTGGAAAACAGGCCTCTGAGGAGAGATGACTGGAATCAAAAGCAATGGATCTGATTAGGGCCTAAGTGCCTGTCCAGTTCAATCTTATTCTATGGGGATATCTGTCTCTGGGTCTGAGTGGAGGTAGTTTCCTAACTTGTGAGAGATCATCCCTGTGTGTCCTGGGCAGCCAACATTATTCGGATGGCCTGGGGGAGTTTGGCGGATTCTCCTAATCTATTGGGTTGTGGCCAATGGAAATAGCAGAATTCCCCTGGAGAGGGAAGCCACAGTCCTGAGGTGTGGCTCCAGGGGCCCCAGCTTGGATGGTGTGTTGGCCAGGCCTGTGGGGACAGAAGTCTGAAAACACAAACTCAGCTTAGTTTTGGGGATGTATGTATGAAGGCTCGATCTACAGACCGTGAGAATTTTCCGGGCTATGAACAAAGGGCGAGTATGTGGCGCTTGCTCAGGCTTTTGTCTCTGGATTTTGTGTCATCGGTGGCCGTGGAATGTCGGAGTGTCCTCAAGGGCCATGGACTATTCTTTCTCTGGTGATTTGGCCTGATCCCAAGTGGTTGGGATCATTCTGTGGATGGGAAGAGTCCTTTATGTATTTTTTTTTACCTCAGTTCTCCCACCAAAGAGGGATTCCAGAGTAGAGCCCTGAGTAGGTGTGACTAGACATCTCGAACTCTGGTTGAGATTGGGGGACTAGGGGCTTGGCAAGCCCCATATGTGGGCTGTTGTTCCAGTGACTAAGAGGCTTTACATGAGGATAGGGCTCACGCTGAGTGTCACAATGTGTGTTTGTGCAAATTGTGGCCCTCAGGGATAGGTGGGGCCTCATAGTCCATGCTGCTTTCTCCTACAATGAACATTGGACAACATGCCAACCACTAGGTTTCTTGCCAAGGCGAAGGAGAAGTTCTGATTCTTGCATCACGTTCACTCCTGAGCAGTGAGTGGAGATAAGGTCTAGGTTCTGAAGGTGAAAACTGAGGTTGGGTAGAGATGATGGCCTAAAGCCATTGTGGGTGTGATATGCTCTGTGTACGGCCAGCTGTCTGGGTGTTGGACTGGAGGTCTGCCCTCAGGCTGTGTCAGACAGGGCTTTAGTGCACAGGCTAGACTGTATAATTGGGGTGTGGTCGAGTGGCATGCAGGTTGTTACTCATTTGGCGTTTCCGGTTAGCCCTATAGGGCAACATTTTTCTTCTGGAGGGCAGGCAGAGTGCTGCATTGTGTCTCCAGAATTGCCAAACTGGAGGGGTGTGGCCAGGATTGTGAGGAAGGAAGTCTGAAAACACAAGCTAGCATGAGTTTTGGGGCCAAGAGCATGGCAGGCCCACTCTGAAGAGGCTGAATCGAGATCTCCTGCAGGTGAGGTCAGGGCGAGTATCAGATGTTGCCTCAAGCTGGAGTTTGTGTCCATGACGGCCCCTTCCTGAAGGGGGTGGGGGCGTCATGTGTTCAGGGAGGTTTCCCTACGCTGGGAGTTGTGAGCTGCTCCCAACTTCAAAGTTTCCTTCTTCAGGACAGTCGAGTACTATTGTATGGTTCCAGGATGCCCCATACAGAAAGACTCGAGAGCAGGGGCCTAAGCATGGATGCCGAGAAACGCCAACTCACCTTACCATTGCCTGGTGGAGACAAGGCACGCTCAATCTGCGGGCTCTTGGGTGAGCTACCCAGAAGGCTGAGTTTAAATGGACTCTCCTGAGGATGAGTCATAATGTGGGTTGGTGGCCATGGAGACCTTAGAATGTGGCAGTAGCTAAGGGACTCTGCAGGATTCTCCAACCCGAAGGGCTTGACACAACTCCAACAAGGAAGCTTCCCATGTGGAGATGAGAGGTCTTCTGTCTGGTGCCTCAGGAAAGCCCCGTATGCTGGTCTTCGAACCCAGGCCTCTGAGGAGTGATACCTGGACACCAAAGCAAGAGTTCATAATAGGGCCTAGGGGCCTGTCTGGTTCAATCTTCTTTCTCTGCGGATATCTGTCTGTGTGTCTGCATGGAGGTAGTAGTTGCTCATCTTGTGTCATAATGCCAGTATTTGTCCAGTGCGGCTTGCGGTAGTGGGATGTCCTTGGGGACCTTGAGGTTTCTACTATTTTGTAGAGTTGTGGCCAATGGAATGGGCAGTTTCTTAGGAGAGAGCAGGCACAGTTCTGTGGTGTGGCTCCAGAGACCCCAGCCTGGAGGCTGTGTGGGCCATGGCTGTGCAGACAGACATCCAAAAACCCTAACTCAGCTCAGGTTTGGGGCCGAGGTTACGGCAGGCCTGATCTACAGTCCATGAGGGGAGCTCCTCTGGATATGAAAGAAGGGTGAGAGGGAGGCAGTCGCTCAGGCTTTTGTCTCTGGATGTTTTGTCCACAATGGCCGTTTAATGTAGGAGTTGCCTCATGGGTCGTAGAAGTCTCCCTCTCTGGTAGTTTGTCCAGCCCCCAAGTGTTTGGGGTCATTCTGTGGGAAGGGAAGTGTCCTGTTTTTTGCCTCATATATCCCCCCAGTAGAGGGATTCTAGAGCATAGCAGTGGGTACTGACAACTGGAATACTCGCCCTCGGGTTAAGCCTGGGGGCCTATGGATATGACAAGCCCCATATGCAGGATCTTGGTCCAGCCACTGAGAGGCATTACTTTAATACGGGACTCACGCTGCAGGTCACAATGCATGTCTGTGCCCTAGGCGGCCCTCAAGCACTGGCGTGGCCTTTCGGACAATGCAGGTTTTCCCACATTGAACGTTGGACAACATGCCAACCACAAGGTTTCTGGCCATGGGGAAGGAGGAATTCTAATTTCTGCATCACGTTCACCCTGGGCAGTGATTGGAGATAAGGTCTAGGTTCTGAAGCCTGAAAACCGAGGTTGGGAAGAGATGACGACCTACAGCCATAGCGGGTCCTATGTGTCCAGGTTGGGGCCAGCTGTCTGGGTGTCGTTTGGGATGTCTTGTCTCAGGCTGTGCCAGACAGGGCATTAGAATACAGGGTGGGCTGTATAATTGCTTTACAATCGAGTGGCATGCATTAGAAAATCGTTTCGGGTTTCTTATTAGCAGCATAGGGCAAAGTTTTTCTTCTGGAGGGCAGGCAGAGTGCGGCATTGTGGCTTCGGAATTCCCAATCTGGAGGGCTTGTGGGCCAGGAGAGTGAGGACGGAAGTCTGAGAACACAAGCTAGGCTTAGGTTTCGGGGCAAGGACATGGCAGCCACACTCTGCAGAGCTGAATTGAGATCTCATGTGTCTGAAGTCAGGTCGAGGATCAGACTTTGGCTCAGGTTTGAGTTTCTGTCCATGTTGGCCCCTTCATGAAGGGGGGACATTATGAGCCCATGGGGGTTTTCCCACTATTGGAGTTGTGAGATGCTCCAAACCGCAAGGATTCCTTCTGTGGGACAATTAAGATTTGTTGGATGGCTCCAGGACGTCTTATAAGGTATTTTTCCAGAACAGGGTTCTAAGTATGGATGCCTGGGCAGTCAGCCTCACAATCCAATTGTCTCCTAGGAACAAGAAACGTTTGATCTGCTGGCTTGGGGTAGCAACAGAGGGGGCTGAGTTGAAATGGACTTTCCTGAGGATGGTCTTAATGTTGGTTTGAGTCCATGGAGACCTTGGTATGGGGCAGTGGCACCACGGCCCTGAAGGATTCTCCTAACCAGAGGTTATGACAAAGCTCCAATGAGCAAGTTTTCCATGGGGAGACGAGATTTGTTCTTATTGGTGCCTCAGGAAACCACCATATGCTGGTATTGGAAACGAGGCCTCTGAGGAGAGATGCCTAAAAACCAAAGCAATGGATCTGATTAGGGCCTAGGGGCCTGTCCGGTTCAATATTCTTCTCTGGGGACATCTGTTGTCTGAGTGGAGGTAGTTGCTCAGCTGGTTTGAGATCACCCCTGTTTGTCCTGGGCGGCCTACACTAATGGGATGGCCTCGGTGACTTTGGAGGTTTTTCCTCATTTGCAAGGTTGTGGCCAATGGAATGGGAAGAATTCCCTTGAAAGGGAAGCACAGTCCTGAGGTGTGGCTCCAGGGACCCAAGTGTGGAGCGTGTGTGGTCCAGGGCTATTTGGACAAAAGTCTGAAAACACAAACTCCACTTAGGTTGGGGGATGTAGGTATGGCCGGCCCGATCTATAGACCGTGAGGAGAACTCTTCGGGATATGAACAAAGGGCGAATGTGAGGTGCTGGCTCATGCTTTTTTTTTTTTTTTTTTCTGGAAATGTGTCACCGATTGCCATGGAATGTCGGGGTGTCCTCATGGGCCATCGATGAGGCTCCCTTTCTGGGGATTTGACCCGATCCCAAGAGTTTGGGGTCATTCTGTGGGAAGGGAGGAGGCCTTTCTTGTTTTTTTGTTTATTTTTTTATTATTATTATTTTTTTTACCTAAGGTGGACCACCAAAAGAGGGATTCCAGAGCAGAGTCCTGGGGAGGGGCGACTGGACAACCAGACCTCTGGTTAACATTGGGACCTAAGAACATGGCAAGCCCCATATGTGGGCTCTTGGTCCAGACACTGAGAGGCCTTCCCTGAGGAATGGTCTCACACTGAGTTTCACAATGTGTTTTTGTGCCCAAGGAGCCCCTCAAGTCAGGGCGTGGCCTAATGTACCATGCTGGTTTCTCCTACAGGGAACGTTGCACAATATGGCAACCACAAGTTTTCTGGCCATGGGGAAGATGGAGTTCTAATTTCTGCAACACTTTCACTCCTGGACTGTGATTGGATTTAAGGTCTAGGTTCTGAAGCCTGAAAACTGAGGTTGGGAAGAGATGAAGACCTAAGGCCATGGTGTGGCTGATGTGCTCAGTGTTCGGCCAGCTGTTGAGTGTGGGTTGGGAGGTGCAGGCTCAGGCTGTGGCAGACAGGGAATTAGCGCCCAGGCTAGTGTATCATTGGGGTGCAGTCGAGTTTCGTGCAGGGTGGTACTCATTTGTGGTTACTGGGTAGCCCCAGAGGGCAACGTTTTTCTTCTGGAGGGAAGACACAGTGCCACATATTGGCTCCAGAATTCCCAAACTGGAAGGCTTGTGGGCCAGGAGTGTGATGAAAAAATTCTGAGAACACAAGCCAGACATAGATTTCGGGGTGAGGGGACGGCAGGCACCCTCTGCAGAGATGATTCGAGATCCTGTATACCTGAAGACAGAGCTAGGATCAGACGTTGGCTTAGGTCGAAGTTTCTGTCCATGACAGCCCCTTCATGAAGGGGAGGGTGTCACGAGGACATGGAGGTTTTCCCACGATGGGAATTGTGAGATGCTCCAAACCGCAATGATTCCTTCTGTGGGACAGTCGAGACCTGTTGGATGGCTCCAGGACATCCCATAAGGAAGTTATCCAGAGCAGGGTTCTAAGGATGGATGCCTGGGCAGCCTGCCTCCCATTCCAGGTGTCTCATAGCGCCAAGGCAAGTTCGATCTGCTGGATCTAGGGGAGCAACCGAGGCGGGTGTGTTGAAATGGGTGAGTTGAGGATGGGTCATAATGTGCATTTGTGTCCATGTAGACCTTGGAATGGGGTGCTTGAACCGGGGCCTTGAGGGATGTTCATAACCGGAGGTTTTGATGGAGCTCTAAAGAGTATGTTTCCTATGTAGAGAAGAGAATTGTTTTGATGAGTGCCTAAGGAATCTCCCATATGCTGGTATTGGAAACCAGGTCTCTGAGGAGAGATGACTGGAAACAAAAGCAATGGATATGATTAGAGCCTAGGTGCCTGTCCGGTTCAATCTCTTTGCTGGGGATACGTGTCTAAGTATCTGAGGTGAGGTAGTTGCTCAGATTGTGTCAGATCGCCCCTGTTTGTCCTGGGCGTCCTATAATATTGGAATGGCCTCGGGACTTTGGAGTTTCTCCTAATCTATAGGGTTGTGGTCAATGGAATGGGCAGAAATCCCCTGGAGAGTGCAGGCAAAGTTCTGAGTTTGGCTCTAGGGGCCCAACCTTGTGGGTGTGTGGGCCAGGCCTGTTGAGCAAAAATCTGATAACACAAACTCCGCTTAGAATTGGGGACATAGTTATGGCACGCCCAATCTACAGACCGTGATAACACTTCAGGATATGAAAAAGTGTGAGTTTGAGGTGCTTGCTCAGATTTTGTCTCTGGATTTGTGTCAACAATGTGGGTGGAATGCTGGCGTGGCCTCATGGGTTGTGGACGGCTTTCCTTCTCTGAGGATTTGACCCAATCCCAAGAGTTTGAGTATGTTCTGTGGGATGGGAGGAGTCCTTTCTGTTTTTTATTTTATTTTATTTTATTTTTTGTACCTCATGTGTCCCAATAAAGGAGGGATTCCAGAGCAGAGTCCTCGGGAGGGACACTGGACAACCCCACCTCTGTTTTAGTTTGGGGGCCTAGGGGCATGGCAAGTCCAATATGTGGGCTCTTGATTCAGACACTGAGAGGCCTTCCTTGAGGACAGGGCTCATGCTGAGGGTCACAATGCCTATTTGTGCCAACAAGGCCCTCAAGCATGGGAAGGGCCTCATGGGCCATGTTGGATTCTCCGACACTGAACGTTGGAGAATATGCCAACCACAAGGTTTCTGGCCATGGCGAAGGAAGAGTTGTGACTTCTGCATCACGTTCACCGCTGGACAGTGATTGGAGTTTAGGTCTAGGTTCTGAAACCCGAAAACCGAGGTTGGGAAGAGATGAAGACCTAAGGACCTGTTGGGTCCAATGAGCTCAGTGTGTGGCCAGCTGTTGAGCGTAGGTCTGGAGGTGTGGGCTCATGCTGTGTCAGACAAGGCATTAGACAGGGTAGACTGTATATTTGGGGTGCAGTCGAGTGGCGTTCAATTGATCCTCATTCGGGTCTCTAGGTAGTTCCATAAGGCAACGTTTTTTCTCTGGGAGGGCAGGCAGAGTGCTGCATTGTGGCCCCAGTATTGCCAAACTGTAGGGCTTTTGGGCCAGGGGTGTGAGGACTGTAGTCTGAGAACACAAGCTAGGCTTCGTTTTTGAAGTGAGGGCACAGAAGGCACACTCTGCAGAGCTGAATCATGATCTCATGCACCTGAAGTCAGGGCGAATATCAGACGTTTGCTCAGGTTGGAGTTTCTGTCCATGATGGCCGCTTTATAAAGTGGAGCGTCTCAAGAGGCCATGTAGATTTTCCCATAATGGGAGTTCTGAGATGCTCCAGACTGCAAAGATTCCTTCTGTGGAACACTTGAGACCTGTTGGATGGCTCTAGGATGTCCCATATGGAATGACTCCAGAGTAGGGTTCTAAGGATTGATGCCTAGGCAGCCCACCTCCCATTCTAGTTGTCTCCTAGCGACAAGGCAGGTTTGATCTGCAGGCCCTGGGGGAGAAACCAAGGGGGTTGAGTTGACATGGACGCTCCCGAGGATAGATCATAATGTGGGTTTAAGTCCATGGAGACCTTGGAATGGGGCGCTTGATCCGGGGCCCTGAAAGATTCTCCTAAACAGAGGTTTTTATAGAGCTCCAAAGAGTACATTTCCTATGTGGAGACGAGATTTTTCTGATGAGTGCCTCAGTAATCCCCTTATGCTGGTATTGGAAACCAGGCCTCTGAGGAGAGATGCCTGGAAACAAAAGCAATGGATCTGATTAGGGCCTAAGTGCCTGTCCAGTTCAATCTTATTCTATGGGGATATCTGTCTCTGGGTCTGAGTGGAGGTAGTTTCCTAACTTGTGAAAGATCATCCCTGTTTGTCCTGGGCAGCCAACACTATTCAGATGGCCTCGGGGAGTTTGGAGGTTTCTCCTAATCTATAAGTTTGTGGCCAATGGAAATGGCAGAATTCCCCTGGAGAGGGAAGCCACACACCTGAGGTGTGGCTCCAGGGGCCCCAGCTTGGATGGTGTGTGGGCCAGGACTGTGGGGACAGAAGTTTGAAAACACAAACTCAGCTTATGTTTGGGGATGTATGTATGAAGGCTCGATCTACAGACCGTGAGAATTTTCCGGGCTATGAACAAAGGGCGAGTATGTGGCACTTGCTCAGGCTTTTGTCCCTGGATTTTGTGTCAACGGTGGCCGTGGAATGTCGGGGTGTCCTCAAGGGCCATGGACAATTCTTTCTCTGGTGATTTGGCCTGATCCCAAGGGGTTGGGATCATTCTGTGGATGGGAAAAGTCCTTTCTGTATTTTTTTTTTTTTACCTCAGGTGTCCCACCAAAGAGGGATTCCAGAGCAGAGCCCTGAGTCTGGTGACTAGACATCTCGAACTCTGGTTGAGATTGGGTGACTAGGGGCTTGGCAAGCCCCATATGTGGGCTGTTGTTCCAGTCACTAAGAGGCTTCACAAGAAAATAAGGCTCACGCTGAGGGTCACAATATGTGTTTGTGCAAATTGTGGCCCTCAGGGATAGGTGGGACCTCATAGTCCATGCTGCTTTCTCCTACAATGAACGTTGGACAACATGCCAACCACAAGGTTTCTTGCCATGGTGAAGGAGAAGTCCTGATTCTTGCATCACGTTCACTCCTGAGCAGTGAGTGTAGATAAGGTCTAGGTTCTGAAGGTGAAAATTGAGGTTGGGTAGAGATGATGGCCTAAAGCCATTGTGGGTGTGATATGTTCTGTGTACGGCCAGCTTTCTGGGTGTTGGACTGGAGGTCTGCCCTCAGGCTGTGTCAGACAGGGCTTTAGTGCACAGGCTAGAATGTATAATTGGGGTATGGTCGAGTGGCATGCAGGTTGTTACTCATTTGGCGTTTCCGGTTAGCCCTATAGGGCAACATTTTTCTTCTGGAGGCCAGGCAGAGTGCTGCATTGTGTCTCCAGAATTTCCAAACTGGAGGGGTTGGCCAGGATTCTGAGGACGGAAGTCTGAGAACACAAGTTAGGCTTAGGTTTCAGGGCGAGGGCCCAGCAGGCACACTCTCAAGTGCTGAATCGAGATCTCATGCTTCTGAATTCAGGGCGAGGATCAGACTTTGGGTTAGGATGGAGTTTCTGTCCATGATGGCCCATTTATGAAGGTGTGGTGCATCATGAGGAAATGGAGGTTTTCTCACAGTGTTATTGTGTGATGCTTCAAACCACAAGGATTCATTCTGCGAGACAGTCAAGACAGGTTGGTTGGATTCAAGACGTCCCATAAAGAAGTTCTCCAGAGCAGGGTTCTAAGGATGGATGCCTGGGAAGCCCGCCTCCCATTCTAACTGTCTCAGAGTGACAAGGAAGGTTTGATCTGCTGGCTCTGGGTGAGCAGCCGAGGGGGCTGATTTGAAATGGACTCTCCTGAGAATGGTTCATAATGTAAGTTTGTGTCCTTGGAGACCTTGGGATTGGGCCATGGTGCCAGCGCCCTGAAGGATCCTCCTAACCTGAGGTATTGACACAGCTCCAAAGAGCAAGTTTCCCATGTGGAGATGAGATCTGTTCTGATTGTTTCCTTAGGAAACCCCCATATTCTGATATTGGAAACCAGGCCTCTGAGGAGAGATACCTAGAAACCAAAGCAATGCATCAGAAGTTGGCTCAGGTTGGAGTTTCTGTCCATGATGGCCCCTTTATAAAGGGGAGCATCTCATGAGGCCATGTAGGTTTTCCCACGATAGGAGTTGTGAGATGCTCCAATCTGCAAGGATTCCTTCTGTGGGACAGTCAAGACCTGTTGGAAGGCTCCAGGACATCCCATATGGAACGGCGCCAGAGCAGGATTCCAAGGATGGATGCCTAGAGAGTCTGCTTTGCATTCCAGTTGTCTCCTAGCGACAAGGCAGGTTTGATATTCTTCCTCTGGGGGAGTAATCGACGGGGCTGAGTTGAAATGTACTCTCCTGCCGAATGGTCATAATGCGGGTATGTGTCCATGGAGACCTTGGAATAGGGCGGTTGCTCCGGCTACCTGAAGGTTTCTTCTAACTGGAGGCTTTTACAGAGCTCCAAAGGATAAGTTTCCCATGTGAAGACAAGATTTGTTCTGATTGGTATCTCTGGAATCCCCCATATGCTGGTATTGGAAAACAGGCCTCTGAGGAGAGATGCTTAGAAAAAAAAGCAATGGAACCAATTACATTCTAGGGGCCAGTCCAGTTTAATCTTCTTCTCTTGGGTTATCTGTCTACGGGTGAGTTGACGTCGTTGCTCAGCTTGTGAGAGATCGCCCCTCTTTGTCCTGGGTGGCCTACACTATTGGAATGGCCTTTGGGACTTTGGAGGTTTCTCCTTATCTGTAGGGTTGTGGCCAATGGAATGGGAAGAATTTCCTTGGAGAGGGCAGGCACAGTCCTGAGGTGTGGCTCCAGGGGCCTCAGTCTGGAGGGTGTGTGGGACAGGGATGTCAGGATAGAAGTCTGAAAACACAAACTCGGCTTAGGTTTGGGGACGTAGGTATGGCAGGCCCAATCTACAGACTATGAGGAGAATTTTTTGGGCTATGACCTAAGGGTGAGTGTGAAAGCTTGCTGAAGCTTATGTCTCTGGATTTTGTGTCAATAGTGGTCGTGGAATGTCGGGCTGGCCTCATGGGCCATGGACGAGTCTTTCTCTCTGGACCCCAATCACTTGGAATGGCCCAATCCCAAGTGATTGGGGTCATTCTGTGAGTGGGAGGAGTCCTTTCTGTGTTTATTTACCTCAAATGTCCCACCAAAGAGGGATTCCAGAGCAGAGCCCTGAGTAGGGGTGACTAGATGTCTCTACCTCTGGGTAAGATTGGGTGACTTGGGGCATGGCAGGCCCCATATGCGGGCTCATGGTCCAGCCACTGAGAGGCTTTACTTGAGGACAGGGCTCAAACTGAGGGTCCCAATGTGTGTTTGAGCCCACCGCATCTCTTAAGCATAGGCAGGGCCTCAGGGACCCTACACTACCCTCAGGGGCCCTACTACTACCCCTGTAGGCCCTACAGGGGTCCTACACTGAACGTTGGACAAGATGCCAACCACAAGATTCTGGCGAGAGGGAAGGAGAAATTCTGATTTCTGCATCACGTTCACCCATGGGAAGTGAGTAGAGATAAGGTCTAGGATTCTGTAGCCTGAAAACCGATGTTGGATAGAGATGGCGACCTAAGGCCATGGTGGTTCAGATGTTCTCAGTGTACTGCAAGCTGTCTGGGTGTCGGTTGGGAATTCAGGCCTCAGGTTCTGTCAGACAGGGCATTAGTGCACAGGCTAGACTATATAATTGGTGTACAGTTGAGTGACGTGCAGGTTTATCCTCATTTGAGGTTTCTGGGTAGACCCATAGGGCAATATTTTTCTTCTAGAGGGCAGGCAGAGTGCAGCACTGTGTCATCGGAAATCCCAAAATAGAGGGCGTTGGTCCAGGAGAGTGAGGACGGAAGTCGGAGAACACTAGCTACGCTTAGGTTTTGGGGTGAGGGCACAACAGGTACACTCTGAAGAGCTGAATCAAGATCTCGTGCATCTGAAGTCAAGGCGAAGATCAGCTGTTGGCTCAGG
This sequence comes from Mustela nivalis, assembly GCF_964662115.1. NCBI lineage: Eukaryota > Metazoa > Chordata > Mammalia > Carnivora > Mustelidae > Mustela > Mustela nivalis. The sequence goes on along the minus strand of NW_028136306.1, from coordinate 804,975 downwards.
TTGGAGTTTCTTTCCATGATCTGCCTTCATGAAGATTGGGGGCATCATGTGACCTTGGAAGCTTTCCATGATATGAGTTGTTAGGTGGTCCATGCACAAGGACTCCTGTGGGACAGTCGAGACCTGTTGGATGGCTCAAGGATGTCCCATAAGGAACGACGCAAGATCAGGGTTCTAAGGATGGATGCCTGAAGAGCCCAACTCGCATTTCAATTGTCTCCTAGCGACAAGGCAGGTTCAATCTGCTGGCTCTGGAGTAGCAACCGAGGGGGTTTAGTTGAAATGGACTCTCCTGAGGATGGGTCATAATTTGGGATTGTGTCCATGGAGATATTCAAATGGGGCAGTGGCTCCAGTGACCTGAAGTTTTCTCCTAACTGGAGGTTATGACACAGCTCCATAGAGCAAGATTCCCATGTGGAGACGAGATTTTTTCTGATAGGTAGCTCTGGAAACTCCCTTATGCTGGTATTGGAATCATGGCCTCTGAGGAGAGATGCCTGAAAACAAAAGCAATGGATCCAATTAGGGCCTAGGTGCCTGTCTTGTTCAATATTCTTTTCTATGGATATCTGTCTAAGGTTCTGATTGGAGGTAGTGGCTCAGCTTGTGCCAGAGGGTCCCTGTATGTCCAGGACATTCTACACTATTGGGATAGCCTCAGACATTTTGGATGATTCTCCTAATCTGTCAGGTTGTGCCAAATGAATGAGCAGAATTCCCTTGGATAGAGCAGGCACAGTCCTGAGGTGTGGCTCCATGGGGCCCAGCCTTTAGGGTGTGTGGGTGAGGACAATGGAGACAGAAGTCTGAAAACACAAACTCGGCTTAGGTTTGGGGACATAGGTATGGCAGGCCCGATCTAAGGACCTTGAGAATTTTGGGGGCTCTGAACAAAGGGCAAGTGTGTGGCGCTTTTTCAGGTTTTTTTCTCCGGATTTTGTGTCAATGGTGGCCGTGGAATGTCAGGCTGGCCTCATCGACCATGGACGAGTATTTCTCTCTGTGGATTTGGCCAAATTCCAAGTGTTTGGGGTCATTCTTTGGATGGTAGGAGTCCTTACTTTTTTTTTTCTTTATCTTGTTTTTTTTTTTTTTTTTTTACCTTATGTGTCCCACCAAAGAGGGATTCCAGAAAAGAGCTCTGAATAAGGTTGACTAGACTTCTCAAGCTCTGGCTAGGATTGGGGGAGTGGGGCATGGCAAGTCCCATATGCAGGCTCTTGGTCCAGCCCCGGAGAGGCTTTACTTGAGGCCAGGGTTCATGCTTAGGGTCCTAATGTGTGTTTGTGCCCATCGCAGCCCTCAAGCATGTCTGAGGCCTCATGGGCCATGCTGGGTTCTCATATACTGAACGTTGGACAACATGCCAACCACAAGGTTTCTGGTCATGGGGAAGGTGAAGTTCTGATTTCTGCATCACGTACGTCACTTAGTTGTGAGTGGAGATAATGTCTAGGTTCTGAAGCCTGAAGACCAAGGTTGGGAAGAGATGATGACCTAAGGCCATGGCATGTTCGATGTGTTCAGTGTGAGGCCAGGTGTCTGGGTGTCGGTCACGAGGTCTGGGGTCAGGCTGTGTCAGACAGGGCATTAGTGCCCAGGCTAGACTGTATAATTGGGGTACAGTCTAGAGAATTGCAGGTTGATCCTCATTTGATGTTTCTGGGTAGACCCCTAGGGCAAAGTCTCTCTTCTGGAGGGCAGGCAGAGTGCTGCATTTTGTCTCCAGAATTCCCAAAGTGGAAGGCTTGTGTGCCAGGAGTGTGAGGACAGAAGTCTGAGAACGTGAGCTGGCTTAGGTTTTGGAGCGAGGGAAAGGCAGGCACACTCTGCAGAGCTGAATTGAGATCTCATGCATCTGAAGTCAGGGCGAGGATCAGACGGGAGTTTCTGTCCATGATGTCCTCTACCTGAAGGTGGAGGCATCACGAGGCCATGGAGGTTTTCCCACGGTGCGAGTGTGTGATGCTGCAAACCACAAGGATTCCTTCTGCAGGACAGTTGAGACCTGTTGAATGGATCAAGGACACCCCATTAGGAATTTCTCCAGAGCAGAGTTCTAACAACGGATACCTGGGCAACGAACTCGCATTCCAATTGTCTCCTAGTGACAAAGCAGGTTTGATCTGCTGGCACTGGGTGAGCAACCGCCAGGTTTGAGTTGAAATGGACTCTCCTGACGATGGGTCATAATGTGGGATTGTGTCCATTGAGACATTGGAATGGGGCGGTGGCTTCAGTGACGTGAAATTTTCTCCTAACTGGAGGTTTTGACACAGTTCCATATAGCATGATTCCCATGTGGCATGCGATTTGTTCTGATTGGTAGCTCCAGAAACCCCCATGTGCTGGTATTGGAATCCAGGCCTCTGAGGAGAGATACGTGAAAACAAAAGCAATGGATCCGTTTAGGGCCTAGGTGCCTGTCCTGTTCAATCTTCTTTTCTATGGATATCTATCTACAGGTCTGATTGGAGGTAGTGGCTCAGCTTGTGGCAGATGGTCCCTGTTTGTCCCGGACATTCTGCAATATTGGGGTGGCCTCGGGGACTTCGGATGTTTCTCCTAATCTGTCAGGTTGTGCCAAAGGAATGAGCAGAATTCCCATGGAGAGGGCAGGCACAGTCCTGAGGTGTGGCTCCATGGGGCCAAGCCTTGAGGGTGTGTGGGCCAGGACAATGGAGACAGAAGTCTGAAAACACAAACTTGGCTTAGGTTTGGGGACATAGGTATGGCAGGCACGATCTACAGACCGTGAGAATTTTTCAGGCTTTGAACAAAGGGCGAGTGTGTGGCGCTTTTTCAGGCTTTTGTCTCCGGATTTTGTGTCAATGGTGGCCGTGGAATGTCAGGATGGCCTCATCAGCCATGGACGAGTATTTCTCTCTGTGAATTTGGCCCAATTCCAAGTGTTTGCGGTCATTCTTTGGACGGTAGGAGTCCTTTCTCTATTTTTTTTTAACCTCTTGTGTCCCACCAAGGAGGGATTCTAGAGAAGAGATCTGAGTAGGGGTGACTAGACTTCTCAAGAACTGGTTAAGGCTTGGGGAGTAGGGGCATGGTAATCTCCATATGTGGGCTCTTGGTCCAGCCCCGGAGAGGCTTTACTTGAGGCCAGGGATCATGCTTAGGATCCTAATGTGTGTTTGTGCCCATCGCAGCCCTCAAGCATGTCTGAGGCCTCATGGGCCATGCTGGTTTTTCCTACATTGCACGTTGGACAACATGCCAACCACAGGGTTTCTGGTCATGGGGAAGGAGGAGTTCTGATTTCTGCATCACGTACACGGCATGGCAGTGAGTAGAGATAAGGTCTAGATTCTGAAGCCTGAAAACAGAGGTTGGTAAGAGATGACAACCTAAGGCCATGGTGGGTCCGATGCACTTAGTGTGCGGCCAGATGTCTGTGTCCATCATGAGGTCTGGGCTCAGGCTGTGTCAGGCAGGGCATTAGTCCCCAGGCTAGACTGTATAATTGGGGTACAGTCGAGTGATGTGAAGGTTGGTCCTCATTTGGAGTTTCTGGTTGGCCCCATAGGGCAAAGATTTTCTTCTGGAGGGCAGGCAGAGTGCTGCATTCTGGCTCCAGAATTGCCAACTTCAGGGCTTGTGGGCCAGGTGTTTTTGGACAGAAGTCTGAGAACACAAGTTCAGCTTAGAATTCGCAGCGGTGACATGGCAGGCACACTCTACAGACCTGAAATGAGATCTCGTGCATCTGAAGTCAGGGCGAGGATCAGATGTTGGCTTAGGTTGGAGTTTCTGTACATGATGTCCCCTTCATGAAGGTGGGGGGGGCATCAGGAAACCATGGAAGATTTCCAACTTTGTGAGTGTGTGATGCTCCAAACCACAAGGATTCCGTCAGCGGGACAGTCACGACCTTTTGGATGGATCAAGGACGTCCCATAAGAAATGCTCCAAAGCACAGTTCTAATGATGGATGCCTGGGCAGTCCAACTTGCATTCCAGTTGTGTCCTAGTGAAAAGGAGGATTTGATCTGCTGTCACTGGGGGAACAACCGAGGGGGCTGAATTGAAATGGAATCTCATGAGGATCAGTCGATGTGGATTTGTTTCCATGGATCCCTTGGAATGGGGCAGTGGCTCTGTTGCCCTGAAGAATTCTCCTAACCTGAGGTTTTGATGCAGCTCCAAAGAGCAAGTTTCCCATGTAGAGACGAGATTTGTTCTGAAACCCCCTCAACCTGGTATTGGAAACCAAGCATCTGGGGAACAATGCCTGGAATCCAAAGCAATGGATCTGATTACGGTCTAGGGGCCTGTCCTTTTCAATATTCTCCTCTGAGTGTCTCTGTCTAAGATTCAGAATGGAGGTCACTGCTCAGCTTGTGTCAGATCACCCATGTTTGTTGGGGGAGGCCAACACTATTGGACTGGTCTTGGGAATTGGAGGTTTCTCCTAATCTGTAAGGTTGTGGCAAATGAAACGGGCAGAGTTCCCTTGGAGAGCACTGGCACAGTCCTTAGGTGTGACACCACCTTTCTGGGTGTCATCCAGGAGGTCCAGGCTCAGGCTGTGTCAGACAGGGCATTAGTGCCAAGCTTAGACTGTATAATTGGAGTAAAGTTGAGTGGCATGCAGGTTGATCCTCATTTGGCGTTTCTGGGTAGCCCCAGGGGCAACGTTTTTCTTCTGGAGGGAAGAAAGAGTGCTGCATTGTGGCGACGGAATTCTCACACTGGAGGGCTTGTGGGCCAGAATTGTGAGGAAGGAAGTGTGAGAACACAAGCTAGGCTTAGGTTTTGGGTCAAGATCATGGCAGGCACACTCTGTAGAGCTAAATCTAAATCTCATGCATCTGAAGTCAGGGCGAGGATCAGACGTAGGCTCAGGTTGAAGTTTCTGTTCAGGATGGCCCCTTCATGATGGTGGGGGGCATCATGGGGCTATGGAGACTTTCCCACGATTGGCATTGTATGTTGCTCCAATCGGCAAGGATTCCTTCTACGGGACAGTCGAGACCGGTCAGATTGCTCCAGGACGTCCCATGCGGAACCACGGCAGTGCAGGGTTCTAAGGATGGATTCCTGGAGTGCCCGCCTCACATTCCTATTGTCTCCTAGTGACAAGGCAGGTTCGATCTGCTTCTTTTGGGGAGCAACCAAAGGGGATGTGTTGAAATGGACTCGCCTGCGGATGGGTCATAATGTGGGTTTGTGTCCATGGAGACCTTGGAATGGGGTGTTGGCTGCTGGGACCTGAAGGTTTCCCTTAACTGGAGGTTGTGACACAGCTCCAAAATGCATGTTTCCCATGTGGAAATGAGATTTGTTCAGACTGGTACCTCCAGAAGAACACATATGCTGGTATTGGAAACCAGGCCTCTGAGGAGAGATGCCTGGAAACAAAAGCAATGGATCTGATTAGGTCCTAGGTGCCTGTCCGGTTCAATCTTCTTCTCTGGGGTTATCTGTCTATGGGTCTGAGTTGAGGTAGTTGCTCATCTTGGGACAGATCACCCTGTTTGCCCTGAGTGGCCAACACTGTTGGGATGGCCTCAGGGACGTTGGAGTGTTCTCCTAATCTTTAGGGTTGTGGCCAATGGAATGGGCAGAATTTGCTTGGAGAAGGCAGGCACAGTCCTGAGGCATGGCTCCAGGGGCCCCAGCCTGGAGGGTGTGTGGGCCAGGACAGTGGGGACAGAAATCTGAAAACCCAAACTCAGCTTAGGTTTGGGGACGTAGGTATGACAGGCCTGATCTATAGACCGTGAGGAGAATTTTTCAGGCTATGAACAAAGGGCAAGTGTGAGGCATATATCCAGGCTTTTGTCTCTAGATTTTGTGTCAATGGTGGCCATGGAATGACGGGATGGCCTCTTTGGCCATGGATGATTCTTTCTCTTTTAAGATTTGGTTAGATCCCAAGTTTTGGGGCTCATTCAGGGGATGGAGGAGACCCTTCGATATTTTTTTCCTCAGGGGTTCCAGAGCAGAGACCTGAATAGGGGTGACTAGACCTCTCAACCTCTCATCAATATTGGGGGACTTGGGATGGCAATGCGGGTTCTTGGTCCAGTCCCTGAGAGGCTTTACTTGAGGACAGGGCTCACACTGAGGGTCCCAATGTGTTTGTGCCCATTGCGGTTCTCAAGCATGGGCAGGGACTCATGGGCTACACTGGATTCTCCTACACTGAACGTTGGAAAACATGCCAACCACAAGGTTTCTTGCCTTGAGGAAGAAGGAGTTTCATTTCTGCATCACGTTCACCCCTGGGTAGTGAGTATATATAAGGTCTACGTTCTGAAGCCTGAAAACCAAGGTTGGGAAGAGATGATGACCTAAAGCCATGGCGGGTCTGATGTGCTCAGTGTACAGCCAGCTGTCTGGGTGTCGGTTGGGAATTCACCTCAGGCTGTGCAAGACAGGGCATTAACGCCCAAGCGAAACTTTATAATTGGGGTAGAGGCAAGTGGCATGCAGGTTGATCCTCATTTGGTGTTTCTGGTTAGCCCCATAGGACAACGTTTCTCTTCTGGAGGGCAGTCAGAGTGCTGCATTGTGTCTCTCCAGAATTCCCTAACTGGAGGGCTGGTGAGCTCGGAGTGTGAGGACGAAGTCTGAGAACAATAGCTAGGTTTTGCTTCGGGGCGGGGTTTCGGCAGGCACACTCTGCAGAGTTGAATCAAGATTTCGTGCATCTGAAGTCAGGGCGAGGATTAGACGTTGGCTCAGGTTGGAGTTTCTGTCCAAGATGGCTCTTTCATGAAGGGGACAGTGCACCACGAGGCCACAGAGCTTTTCCCATGATGGGAGTGGTGAGGTGCTCCAAAGCGCAAGGATTCGTTCTGCAGGACAGCTGTGACCTGTTGGATGGCTCCAGGACGTCCCATATGGAATTACTTCAGAGTAGTTTTCTACAGATGGATGCCTAGCCAGCCCGCCTCACATTCCAATTGTCTCCTAGTGACAAGATAGGTTCGATCTGCTGGATCTAGGGGAGCACCCAAGGGCACTGAGTTGAAATAGACTCTCCTGCAGATGGGTCCTAATGTGGGATTGTGTCCATGGAGACCTTGGAATGAGGTGGTGGCACCGGGGCCCTGAAGGATTTTCCTAGCCGGAGGTTTTGACACAGCTTGAAAGAGCACGTTTCCCATGTGGAGAAGACATTTGTTCTGACTGATGACTCAGGAAACCCCCATATGGTGGTATTGAAAACCAGGCCTCTGAGGTTCTGACATAGCTACACGAGCAAGTTTCCAATGTGCAGAAAAGACTTGCTCTGAAGGGGCCTCTGGAAACCCCATAGGCTGGTAGTGGAAACAGGCCTCTGAGAAGAGATGCCTGGAAACCAAAGCAATGGATCTGATTAGGGCCTAGGGGCCTGTCCAGTTCAATGTTCTTCTCTGGGGACATCTGTCTCCAAGTTGGTGTGGAGCTAGTTGCTCAGCTAGTGTCAGATCACCCCTGTTTGTTCCAAGCGGCCTACAATATTGGTATGGTCCCAGGGACATTGGAGATTTCTCCTGATTTATATGGTTGTGGCCAATGGAATATGAAGAATTCCCTTTGAGAGGGCAGGAACAATCCTGAGGTGTGGTTCCAGGGGCCCTAGCCTGGAGGGTGTGTGTTTTCAGACAACTGTCCAAACAGCCCAGGCCTACACAACCTACAGGATCAGGCCCCTGGAGCCAAACCTGAGGACTGTACTTGCCCTCTCCAAGGGAATTGTGTGTGCCCATTCCAATGGCCACAACCCCTCTAATAGGATAAACCTCCAAAGTCCCTGATTCAACTCAATAGTGGTGACTTCCCAGGAAAAACAGGGGCAATCTGAGCCCAACTGAGCACCTACCTGCACTCAGACCCATAGACAGATGTCCCCAGAGATAAAAAGGAAAGAACAGGCCCCTAGGCACTAATCAGATCCATTGCTTTGGTTTTCAGGCATCTCTCCTCAGAGGCCTGGATTTCAAAAGCAGCATATAGCTGTTTCTTGACCCACACATCAGAAAACATCTCATATACTAATGGGAAACTTGCACGTTGGGGCTGTGTCAAAGCCTCTGTTTAGGAGAACCATTTAGGGCCCCAGTGCCTCCGCTTCATTCCAAGGTCTCCATAGACACAAAAGCACGTTAGGACCCATCCCCAGGGGTGTCCATTTCAACTCAGCGTCCTCGGTTGCTCCCCACAGATCCAGGAGATCTAACCTGTCTTGTTGCTAGGAGACAATTGGAATGCGAGGTGGGATACCCAGCCATCCATCCTTAGAACCCTGCTCAGAATCATTGGCCTGGAGCCAAACAACAGGTCTCAATTGTCCTGCAGAAGACTCTCTGCAGTTTGAAGCTTTTCACAACTCCCATCGTGGGAAAACCCCCATGGCCTCGTGATGCCCCCGCCCATTCATGAAGGGGCCATCAGGGACAGAAACTCCAACCTGAGCGATCCTCTGATCCTCGCCCTGACTTCAGATGCACGAGATCTCGATTCAGGTCTGTAGATTGTGCGTGCCATGGCCTCACCCAGAAACCTAAGCCTAGCTTGTGTTCTCAGACTTTTGTCGTCAGACTACTGGCCCACAAGCCCTCCAGTTTGGCAATCCAGAACTACAATGCAGCACTCTGCCGGCCCTCCAGAAGAAAAACATTGTCCTCTGGTGCTACCAGAGGATCCCAAATGAGGATCAACCTGCACCGACCTTGGCTGTACCCCAAATACATAGGCTGACCAGGGCACTAATGCCCTTTCTGACACAGCCTGAGCCTGGAACCCCTGGCCCCTCCCAGACACCTGGCCGCACACTGAGCACATCGAGCCGCCATGGCCTTAGGTCGTCATCTCTTCCCAACATCAGTTTTCAGGTTTCAGAACCTAGACCTTATCTCCAATCACTGCCCAGGGTTGAAGGTGATGCAGAAATCAGAACTCCTTCCCCATGGCAGGAAACCTTGTGGTTGGCATGTTGTCCAACGTTCAGTGTAGTTGAAACCAGTGTGGCCCATGAGGCCCCACCCATGCTCGCGGGCCACATTGGTCACAAACACACATTGTGACGCTCAGGCTGAGCCCAGTCCTCAAGTAAGGCCGCTCAGTGGCTGGATGAAGAGATATCATATTGGGCTTGCCATGCCCCTAGGCCCCAATTTTTAACCATAGTTCGGGTTGTCCCTTCAGTCTTCCCCACGGCTTGGCTTTGGAATTCCTCTTTTGGTGGGACACCTGAGGTAACAAAACTGAAATGAGTCCTCCCATCCCACAGATTGACGAAAAGCAATTGGGAATCGGGCCAAATCCTCAGAGAGGAAGATTCGTCTATGGTCCATGAGGCGTCCCCGACATTCCACGGCCATCGCTGATACAAAATCCAGAGACAAAAGCCTGAGCAAGAGCCTCAGACTCACACATTCTTCATATCCTGAAGAGTTCTTCTCATGGTTTGTAGATCGGGCCTGCCATACCTACGTCCCCAAACCTAAGCTGAGTTTGTGTTTTCAGACTTCTGTCCTCAAAGTCTTGGGCCACACACCCTCCAGGCTGGGCCCCTGGTGTCACACATTAGGACTGTGCCTACCAATCCATGGGAATTCTGCCCATTCCATGGTCCAAAATCGTACCAATTAGGAGAAATCTCCAAAGACCCTGAGGCCATCCCAATAGTGTAGGTCGCCCGGAACAAACATGGGCTGTCTGACACCAGCTGATAATCGACCTCCACTCATACCATAGAGGGATGTCCCCAGAGAAGAAGATTGAACAAGGCAGGACCCTAGGCCATAATAGGATCCATTGCTTTGGGTTACAGGCATGTGTCCTCAAAAGCCTGATTCCAATACGAGCATAGGGGTTTTCCTGAGGCACCCATCAGAACTCATCTCGTCTCCACAAGGAAACCTGTGCATGGGAGCCATGTCAAAAGCTTAGGAGAGTACTTCAGGGTCCCGGTGCCACCGCCCCATTCCAAGGCCCTCATGGACACAAAAACACATTAGGACCCATCCTCAAGAAAGTCCATTTTAACTCAGCCACCCCGGTTGCTCCCACAGAGCCATCAGATCTAAACTGTCTTGTTGCTAGGAGACAATTGGAATGCGAGGCGGGCTTCCCAGGCATCCATCCGCGAACGGTGCTCTGGAGTCATTCCATATGGGATGTCCTGGAGCTGTCCAAGAGATCTCAATTGGCCCGCAGAAGGAATCCATGAAGGGGGCATCCCACAACTCCCAACGTGGGAAAACCTCAATGGCCTCGAGATTCCGCTCCCTTCATGAAGCGGCCGTCATGCTCAGAAACTCCAACCTGAGCCAACGTCTGATCCTCGCCCTGACTTCAGATGCATGAGATATTGGTTCAGATCTGCCGTGCCCTCGCCCTGAAACCCAAGTCTAGCTTGTCTTCTCAGACTTCCGTCCTCACACTCCTGGCCCCGAAGCCCTCAAGTTTGGCAATTCCGGACCCACAATGCAACACCATGCCTGCCCTCTAGAAATAAAATTATTGCCTCATGAGCTGCCCAGGCACCTTAAATGAGGATAAACCTACACAGCACTCGACTTTACCCAAATTATATAGTCTAACCTGGGCACTAATGCACTGTCGAACACAACCTGAGCCCGGACCTCCTGACCAACACCCAGAAAGCTGACCGCACACTGAGCACATAAAACCCGCCATGGCCTTAGGTCATTATCTCATCCCTACCTCAGTTTTCAGGCTTCAGAACCGAGACCTTATCTCCAATCACTTCCCAGGGTTGAGTTGATGCAGAAATCAGAACTCCTCCTTACCCATGGCAAGAACCTTGTGGTTGGCACGTTGTCCAACGTTCAGTGTAGGAGAAACCAGCATTCACCCTGAGGCCCCGCACATTCCTGAGTGCGACGTGGGCATACACACGCATTGTGACCCTCAGCATGAGTCCTGTCCTCTAGTAAGTCCTCTCAGTTGCTGGACCATTGATGTCATAATGGGTTTGACATGTCCCTAGGCCCCAATTTTTAACCAAATTTCTGATGGTCCAGTCGCCCCTCCCCAGAGCTCTACTCTGGAATCCCTCATTTGGTGGGACACCTGAGGATAAAAAAGAAAAAAACAAGAATAAAAAAAAAACGGACTTCTTCCCGTCCACAGAATGACCCCAAACTCTTTGGACGGGGCCAAACAACCAGAGAGTAAGACAGGTCCATTTCCCATGAAGACACCCAGAAATTCCACGACCATGAGTGACACGATATCCAGAGACAAAAACTTGAGCAGGTGCCTCACACTCGCCCTTCTTTCAAATCCCGAAGAGTTCTCCTCATGGACTGTAGATCAGATCTGCCATACCTATGACCCGAAACATAAGCCGAGTTTCTGTTTTCAGACAACTGTCCAAACAGCCCTGGCCTACACAACCTACAGGCTCAGGCCACTGGATCCAAATCTGAGAACTGTACTTGCCCTCTCCAAGGGAATTGTGTGTGCCCATTCCAATGGCCACAACCCTTCTAATAGGATAAACCTCCAAAGTCCCTGATCCATCTCAATAGTGGTGGCTTCCCAGGAAAAACAGGGGCAATCTGAGCCCAACTGAGCACCTACATGCACTCAGACCCATAGACAGATGTCCCCAGAGGTAAAAAGGAAAGAACAGGCTCCTAGGCACTAATCAGTTCCATTGCTTTGGTTTCCAGGCATCTCTCCTCAGAGGCCTGGATTTCAATGGCAGCATATAGCTGTTTCTTGACTCACCCATCAGAAAACATCTCATCTACACATGGGAAACTTGCACGTTGGAGCTGTGTCGAAGCCTCTGTTTAGGAGAACCCTTTAGGGCCCCAGTGCCACCGCTTCATTCCAAGGTCTCCATAGACACAAAAGCACGTTAGGACCCATCCCCAGGGGTGTCCATTTCAACTCAGCGTCCTCGGTTGCTCCCCACAGATCCAGTAGATCTAACCTGTCTTGTTGCTAGGAGACAATTGGAATGCGAGGTGGGCTACCCAGCCATCCATCCTTAGAACCCTGCTCAGAAACATTGGCCTGGAGCCAAACAACAGGTCTCAAATGTCCTGCAGAAGACTCTCTGCAGTTTGGAGCTTCTCACAACTCCCATCGTGGGAAAACCCCCATGGCCTCGTGATGCCCCCGCCCATTCATGAAGGGGCCATAAGGGACAGAAACTCCAACGTGAGCGATCGTCTGATCCTCGCCCTGACTTCAGATGCACGAGATCTCGATTCAGGTCTGTAGATTGTGCGTGCCATGGCCTCACCCAGAAACCTAAGCCTAGCTTGTGTTCTCAGACTTTTGTCGTCAGACTACTGGCCCACAAGCCCTCCAGTTTGGCAATCCAGAACTACAATGCAGCACTCTGCCGGCCCTCCAGAAGAAAAACATTGTCCTCTGGTGCTACCCAGTAATCCCAAATGAGGATCAATCTGCACCGAACTTGGCTGTACCCCAAATACATAGGCTGACCAGGGCACTAATGCCCTTTCTGACACAGCCTGAGCCTGGACCCCCTGGCCCCTCCCAGACAGCTGGCCGCAAACTGAGCACATCGAGCCGCCATGGCCTTAGGTCGTCATCTCTTCCCAACATCAGTTTTCAGGTTTCAGAACCTAGACCTTATATCCAATCACTGCCCAGGGTTGAAGGTGATGCAGAAATCAGAACTCCTTCCCCATGGCAAGAAACCTTGTGGTTGGCATGTTGTCCAACGTTCATTGTAGTTGAAACAAGTGTGGCCCATGAGGCCCCGCCCATGCTCGCGGGCCACATTGGTCACAAACACACATTGTGACGCTCAGGCTGAGCCCAGTCCTCAAGTAAGGCCACTCAGTGGCTGGATGAAGAGATATCATATTGGGCTTGCCATGCCCCTAGGCCACAATTTTTAACCATAGTTCGGGTTGTCCCTTCAGTCTTCCCCACGGCTTGGCTTTGGAATTCCTCTTTTGGTGGGACACCTGAGGTAACAAAACTGAAATGAGTCTTCCCATCCCACAGATTGACGAAAAGCAATTGGGAATCGGGCCAAATCCTCAGAGAGGAAGATTCGTCCATGGCCCATGAGGCGTCCCCGACATTCCACGGCCATCGCTGATACAAAATCCAGAGACAAAAGCCTGAGCAAGAGCCTCAGACTCACACATTCTTCATATCCTGAAGAGTTCTTCTCATGGTTTGTAGATCGGGCCTGCCATACCTACGTCCCCAAACCTAAGCTGAGTTTGTGTTTTCAGACTTCTGTCCTCAAAGTCTTGAGCCAACCACCCTCCAGGCTGGGCCCCTGGTGCCACACATTAGGACTGTGCCAACCAATCCATGGGAATTCTGCCCATTCCATGGTCCAAAATCGTACAAATTAGGAGAAATCTCCAAAGTCCCTGAGGCCATCCCAATAGTGTAGGTCGCCCGGAACAAACATGGGCTGTCTGACACCAGCTGATAATCGACCTCCACTCATACCATAGATGGATGTCCCCAGAGAAGAAGATTGAACCAGACAGGACCCTAGGCCATAATAGGATCCATTGCTTTGGGTTACAGGCATGTGTCCTCAAAAGCCTGATTCCAATACGAGCATAGGGGTTTTCCTGAGGCACCCATCAGAACTCATCTCGTCTCCACAAGGAAACCTGTGCATGGGAGCCATGTCCAAAGCTTAGGAGAGTACTTCAGTGTCCCGGTGCACCGCCCCATTCCAAGGCCCTCATGGACACAAAAACACATTAGGACCCATCTTCAGGAAAGTCCATTTCAACTCAGCCACCCCGGTTGCTCCCGCAGAGCCATCAGATCTAAACTGTCTTGTTGCTAGGAGACAATTGGAATGCGAGGCGGGCTTCCCAGGCATCCATCCGCGAACGGTGCTCTGGAGTCATTCCATATGGGATGCCCTGGAGCTGTCCAACAGGTCTCAATTGTCCCGCAGAAGGAATCCATGAAGGGGGCATCCCACAACTCCCAACGTGGGAAAACCTCAATGGCCTCGAGTTTCCGCTCCCTTCATGAAGCGGCCGTCATGCTCAGAAACTCCAACCTGAGCCAACGTCTGATCCTCGCCCTGACTTCAGATGCATGAGATATTGGTTCAGATCTGCAGGGGGTACCTGCCGTGCCCTCGCCCTGAAACCCAAGTCTAGCTTGTCTTCTCAGACTTCCGTCCTCACACTCCTGGCCCCGAAGCCCTCAAGTTTGGCAATTCTGGACCCACAATGCAGCAGTCAGCATGCCCTCTAGAAAAAAAATTATTGCCTCATGAGCTGCCCAGGCACCTTAAATGAGGGTAAACCTACACAGCACTCGACTTTACCCAAATTATAAAGTCTAACCTGGGCACTAATGCACTGTCGAACACAACCTGAGCCCGGACCTCCTGGCCAACACCCAGAAAGCTGACAGCACACTGAGCACATAAAACCCGCCATGGCCTTAGGTCATCATGTCTTCCCTACCTCAGTTTTCAGGCTTCAGACTGAGACCTTATCTCCAATCACTGCCCAGGGGTGAGTGTGATGCAGAAATCAGAACTCCTCCTTACCCATGGCAAGAACCCTGTGGTTGGCACGTTGTCCAACGTTCAGTGTAGGAGAAACCAGCATTCACCCTGAGGCCCCGCCCATTCTTGAGTGCGACGAGGGCATACACACGCACTGTGACCCTAATCATGAGTCCTGTCCTATAGTAAGTCCTCTCAGTGGCTGGACCATTAGATGTCATAATGGGCTTGACATGTCCCTAGGCCCCAATTTTTAACCAAATTTCTGATGGTCCAGTCGCCCCTCCCCAGGGCTCTACTCTGGAATCCCTCATTTGGTGGGACACCGGAGGTTAAAAAAGAAAAACAACAACAACAACAACAAAAAAAAAAACAGACTTCTTCCAGCCCACAGAATGACCCCGAACTCTTTGGACGGGGCCAAACCACCAGAGAGTAAGACTCGTCCATTTCCTATGAAGTCACCCAGAAATTCTACGTCCATGAGTGACACGATATCCAGAGACAAAAACTTGAGCAGGAGACTCACACTCGCCCTTCTTTCAAATCCCGAAGAGTTCTCCTCATGGACTGTAGATCAGTCCTGCCATACCCATGACCCGAAACATAAGCCGAGTTTGGGTTTTAAGACAACTGTCCAAACAGCCCTGGCCTACAAAACCTACAGGCTCAGGCCCCTGGAGCCAAACCTGAGGACTGTACTTGCCCTCTCCAAGGGAATTGTGTGTGCCCATTCCAATGGCCACAACACTTCTAATAGGATAAACCTCCAAAGTCCCTGATCCATCTCAATAGTGGTGGCTTCCCAGGAAAAACAGTGCAATCTGAGCCCAACTGAGCACCTACCTGCACTCAGACCCATAGACAGATGTCCCCAGAGGTAAAAAGGAAAGAACAGGCCCCTAGGCACTAATCAGATCCATTGCTTTGGTTTCCAGGCATCTCTCCTCAGAGGCCTGGATTTCAAAAGCAGCATATAGCTGTTTCTTGACTCACCCATCAGAAAACATCTCATCTACACATGGGAAACTTGCACGTTGGAGCTGTGTCAAAGCCTCTGTTTAGGAGAACCCTTTAGGGCCCCAGTGCCACCGCTTCATTCCAAGGTCTCCATAGACACAAAAGCACGTTAGGACCCATCCCCAGGGGTGTCCATTTCAACTCAGCGTCCTCGGTGGCTCCCCACAGATCCAGGAGGTCTAACCTGTCTTGTTGCTAGGAGACAATTGGAATGCGAGGTGGGCTACCCAGCCATCCATCCTTAGAACCCTGCTCAGAATCATTGGCCTGGAGCCAAACAACTGGTCTCAATTGTCCTGCAGAAGACTCTCTGCAGTTTGGAGCATCTCACAACTCTCATCGTGGGAAAACACCCATGGCCTCGTGATGCCCGCCCCATTCATGAAGGGGCCATCATGGTCAGAAACTCCAACCTGAGCGATCGTCTGATCCTCGCCCTGACTTCAGATGCACGAGATCTCGATTCAGGTCTGTAGATTGTGTGTGCCATGGCCTCACCCAGAAACCTAAGCCTAGCTTGTGTTCTCAGACTTTTGTCGTCAGACTACTGGCCCACAAGCCCTCCAGTTTGGCAATCCAGAACTACAACACAGCACTCTGCCGGCCCTCCAGAAGAAAAACATTGTCCTCTGGGGCTACCCAGTAACCCCAAATGAGGATCAACCTGCACCGACCTTGGCTGTACCCCAAATGCACAGGCTGACCAGGGCTCTAATGCCCTTTCTGGTACAGCCTGAGCCTGGACCTCCTGGCCCCTTTCAGACAGCTGGCCGCAAACTGAGCACATCGAGCCGCCATGGCCTTAGGTCGTCATCTCTTCCCAACCTCGGTTTTCAGGTTTCAGAACCTAGACCTTATCTCCAATCAGTGCCCAAGGTTGAAGGTGATGCAGAAATCAGAACTCCTTCCCCATGGCAAGAAACCTTGTGGTTGGCATGTTGTCCAACGTTCATTGTAGTTGAAACCAGTGTGGCCCATGAGGCCCTGCCCATGCTCGTGGGCCACATTGGTCACAAACACACATTGTGACGCTCTGGCTGAGCCCAGTCCTCAAGTAAGGCCACTCAGTGGCTGGATGAAGAGATAGCATATTGGGCTTGCCATGCCCCTAGGCCCCAATTTTTAACCATAGTTCGGGTTGTCCCTTCAGTCTTCCCCACGGCTTGGCTTTGGAATTCCTCTTTTGGTGGGACACCTGAGGTAACAAAACTGAAATGAGTCCTCCCATCCCACAGATTGACGAAAAGCAATTGGGAATCGGGCCAAATCCTCAGAGAGGAAGTTTCGTCCGTGGCCCATGAGGCCTCCCCGACATTCCACGGCCATCGCTGATACAAAATCCAGAGACAAAAGCCTGAGCAAGAGCCTCAGACTCGCACTTTCTTCATATCCTGAAGAGTTCTTCTCATGGTTTATAGATCGGGCCTGCCATACCTACGTCCCCAAACCTAAGCTGAGTTTGTGTTTTCAGACTTCTGTCCTCAAAATCTTGGGCCACCCTCCCTCCAGGCTGGGCCCCTGGAGCCACACATTCGGACTGTGCCTACCAATCCATGGGAATTCTGCCCATTCCATGGTCCAAAATCGTACAAATTAGGAGAAACCTCCAAAGTCCCTGAGGCCATCCCAATAGTGTAGGTCGCCCAGAACAAACAAGGGCTGTCTGACACCAGCTGATAATCGACCTATACTCATAACAGAGATGGTTGTCCCCAGAGAAGAAGATTGAACCAGAGAGGACCCTAGGCCATAATAGGATCCATTGCTTTGGGATACAGGCATGTGTCCTCAAAAGCCTGATTCCAATACGAGCATAGGGGTTTTCCTGAGGCACCCATCAGAACTCATCTCTTCTCCACAAGGAAACCTGTGCATGGGAGCCATGTCCAAAGCTTAGGAGAGTACTTCAGGGTCCCGGTGCCACCGCCCCATTCCAAGGCCCTCATGGACACAAAAGCACATTAGGACCCATCCTCAGGAAAGTCCATTTCAACTCAGCCACCCCGGTTGCTCCCGCAGAGCCATCAGATCTAAACTGTCTTGTTGCTAGGAGACAATTGGAATGCGAGGCGGGCTTCCCAGGCATCCATCCGCGAACGGTGCTCTGGAGTCATTCCATATGGGATGTCCTGGAGCTGTCCAACAAGTCTTAATTGTCCCGCAGAAGGAATTCTTGAAGGGGGCATCCCACAACTCCCAACGTGGGAAAACCTCAATGACCTCGAGATTCCGCTGCCTTCAAGAAGCGGCCGTCATGCTCAGATTCTCCAACCTGAGCCATAGTCTGATACTTGCCCTGACTTCAGATGCATGAGATATTTTTTCAGATCTGCATGGGGTACATGCCGTGCCCTCGCCCTGAAACCCAAGTCTAGCTTGTCTTCTCAGACTTCCGTCCTCATACTCCTGGTTCCGAAGCCCTCAAGTTTGGCAATTTCGGACCCACAATGAGGCACTCTGCCTGCCCTCTAGAAAAAAAAAATTATTGCCTCATGAGCTGCCCAGGCACCTTAAATGAGGGTAAACCTACACAGCACTCAACTTTACCCAAATTATATAGTCTAACCTGGGCACTAATGCACTGTCGAACACAACCTGAGCCCGGACCTCCTGACCAACACCCAGAAAGCTGACCGCACACTGAGCACAAAAAACCCGCCATGGCCTTAGGTCATCATCTCTTCCTTACCTCAGTTTTGGAGACCTTATCTCCAATCACTGCCCAGGGGTGAGTGTGATGTAGAAATCAGAACTCCTCTTTACCCATGGCAAGAACCCTTGTGGTTGGCACGTTGTCCAACGTTCAGAGTAGAAGAAACCAGCATTCACCCTGAGGCCCCGCCCATTCTTGAGTGCGACGAGGGCATACACAAACATTGTGACCCTCAGCTTGAGTTCTGTAGTCTAGTAAGTCCTCTCAGTGGCTGGAACATTAGATGTCATAATGGGCTTGACATGTCCCTAGGCCCCAATTTTTAACCAGATTTCTGATTGTCCAGTCGCCCCTCCCCAGGGCTCTACTCTGGAATCCATCATTTGGAGGGACACCGGAGGTTAAAAAAGAAAAACAACAACAACAACAACAACAACAACAAAAAACAGACTTCTTCCAGCCCAAAGAATGACCCCAAACTCTTTGGGCGGGGCCAAACCACCAAAAAGTAAGACTCGTCCATTTCCCATGAAGTCACCCAGAAATTCCACGACCATGAGTGACATGATATCCAGAGACAAAAACTTGAGCAGGAGCCTCACACTAGCACTTCTTTCAAATCCCGAAGAGTTCTCCTCATGGTCTGTAGATCAGTCCTGCCATACCTATGACCCAAAACATAAGCCGAGTTTGTGTTTTCAGACAACTGTCCAAATAGCCCTGGCCAAACAAACCTACAGGCTCAGGCCCCTGGACACAAAACTGAGGACTGTACTTGCCCTCTCCAAGGGAATTGTGTGTGCCCATTCCAATGGCCACAACCCTTCTAATAGGATAAACCTCAAAAGTCCCTGATCCATCTCAATAGTGGTGGCTTCCCAGGAAAAACAGGGGCAATCTGAGCCCAACTGAGCACCTACCTGCACTCAGACCCATAGACAGATGTCCCCAGAGGTATGAAGGAATGAACAGGCCCCTAGGCACTAATCAAATCCATTGCTTTGGTTTCCAGGCATCTCTCCTCAGAGGCCTGGATTTCAAAAGCAGCATATAGCTGTTTCTTGACTCACCCATCATAAAATATCTCATCTACACATGGGAAACTTGCACGTTGGAGCTGTGTCAAAGCCTCTGTTTAGGAGAACCCTTTAGGGCCCCAGTGCCACCGCTTCATTCCAAGGTCTCTATAGACACAAAAGCACTTTAGGACCCATCCCCAGGGGTGTCCATTTCAACTCAGCGTCCTCGGTTGCTCCCCACTGATCCAGGATATCTAACATGTCTTGTTGCTAGGAGACAATTGGAATGCGAGGTGGGCTACCCAGCCATCCATCCTTAGAACCCTGCTCAGAATCATTGGCCTGGAGCCAAACAACAGGTCTCAAATGTCCTGCAGAAAACTCTCTGCAGTTTGGAGCTTCTCACAACTCCCATCGTGGGAAAACCCCCATGGCCTCGTGATGCCCCCGCCCATTCATGAAGGGGCCATCAGGGACAGAAACTCCAACCTGAGCGATCGTCTGATCCTCGCCCTGACTTCAGATGCACGAGATCTCGATTCAGGTCTGTAGATTGTGCGTGCCATGGCCTCACCCAGAAATCTAAGCCTAGCTTGTGTTCTCAGACTTTTGTCGTCAGACTACTGGCCCACAAGCCCTCCAGTTTGGCAATCCAGAACTACAATGCAGCACTCTGCCGGCCCTCCAGAAGAAAAACATTGTCGTCTGGTGCTACCCAGTAATCCCAAATGAGGATCAACCTGCACCGACCTTGGCTGTACCCCAAATACATAGACTGACCAGGGCACTAATGCCCTTTCTGACACAGCCTGAGCCTGGACCCCCTGGCCCCTCCCAGACAGCTGGCCGCACACTGAGCACATCGAGCCGCCATGGCCTTAGGTCGTCATCTTTTCCAACATCAGTTTTCAGGTTTCAGAACCTAGACCTTATCTCCAATCACTGCCCAGGGTTGAAGGTGATGCAGAAATCAGAACTCCTTCCCCATGGCAAGAAACCTTGTGGTTGGCATGTTGTCCAACGTTCAGTGTAGTTGAAACCAGTGTGGCCCATGAGGCCCCGCCCATGCTCGCGGGCCACATTGGTCACAAACACACATTGTGACGCTCAGGCTGAGCCCAGTCCTCAAGTAAGGCCACTCAGTGGCTGGATGAAGAGATATCATATTGGGCTTGCCATGCCCCTAGGCCACAATTTTTAACCATAGTTCGGGTTGTCCCTTCAGTCTTCCCCACGGCTTGGCTTTGGAATTCCTCTTTTGGTGGGACACCTGAGGTAACAAAACTGAAATGAGTCCTCCCATCCCACAGATTGACGAAAAGCAATTGGGAATCGGGCCAAATCCTCAGAGAGGAAGATTCGTCTATGGTCCATGAGGCGTCCCCGACATTCCACGGCCATCGCTGATACAAAATCCAGAGACAAAAGCCTGAGCAAGAGCCTCAGACTCACACATTCTTCATATCCTGAAGAGTTCTTCTCATGGTTTGTAGATCGGGCCTGCCATACCTACGTCCCCAAACCTAAGCTGAGTTTGTGTTTTCAGACTTCTGTCCTCAAAGTCTTGGGCCACACACCCTCCAGGCTGGGCCCCTGGTGTCACACATTAGGACTGTGCCTACCAATCCATGGGAATTCTGCCCATTCCATGGTCCAAAATCGTACCAATTAGGAGAAATCTCCAAAGACCCTGAGGCCATCCCAATAGTGTAGGTCGCCCGGAACAAACATGGGCTGTCTGACACCAGCTGATAATCGACCTCCACTCATACCATAGAGGGATGTCCCCAGAGAAGAAGATTGAACAAGGCAGGACCCTAGGCCATAATAGGATCCATTGCTTTGGGTTACAGGCATGTGTCCTCAAAAGCCTGATTCCAATACGAGCATAGGGGTTTTCCTGAGGCACCCATCAGAACTCATCTCGTCTCCACAAGGAAACCTGTGCATGGGAGCCATGTCAAAAGCTTAGGAGAGTACTTCAGGGTCCCGGTGCCACCGCCCCATTCCAAGGCCCTCATGGACACAAAAACACATTAGGACCCATCCTCAAGAAAGTCCATTTTAACTCAGCCACCCCGGTTGCTCCCACAGAGCCATCAGATCTAAACTGTCTTGTTGCTAGGAGACAATTGGAATGCGAGGCGGGCTTCCCAGGCATCCATCCGCGAACGGTGCTCTGGAGTCATTCCATATGGGATGTCCTGGAGCTGTCCAAGAGATCTCAATTGGCCCGCAGAAGGAATCCATGAAGGGGGCATCCCACAACTCCCAACGTGGGAAAACCTCAATGGCCTCGAGATTCCGCTCCCTTCATGAAGCGGCCGTCATGCTCAGAAACTCCAACCTGAGCCAACGTCTGATCCTCGCCCTGACTTCAGATGCATGAGATATTGGTTCAGATCTGCCGTGCCCTCGCCCTGAAACCCAAGTCTAGCTTGTCTTCTCAGACTTCCGTCCTCACACTCCTGGCCCCGAAGCCCTCAAGTTTGGCAATTCCGGACCCACAATGCAACACCATGCCTGCCCTCTAGAAATAAAATTATTGCCTCATGAGCTGCCCAGGCACCTTAAATGAGGATAAACCTACACAGCACTCGACTTTACCCAAATTATATAGTCTAACCTGGGCACTAATGCACTGTCGAACACAACCTGAGCCCGGACCTCCTGACCAACACCCAGAAAGCTGACCGCACACTGAGCACATAAAACCCGCCATGGCCTTAGGTCATTATCTCATCCCTACCTCAGTTTTCAGGCTTCAGAACCGAGACCTTATCTCCAATCACTTCCCAGGGTTGAGTTGATGCAGAAATCAGAACTCCTCCTTACCCATGGCAAGAACCTTGTGGTTGGCACGTTGTCCAACGTTCAGTGTAGGAGAAACCAGCATTCACCCTGAGGCCCCGCACATTCCTGAGTGCGACGTAGGCATACACACGCATTGTGACCCTCAGCATGAGTCCTGTCCTCTAGTAAGTCCTCTCAGTTGCTGGACCATTGATGTCATAATGGGTTTGACATGTCCCTAGGCCCCAATTTTTAACCAAATTTCTGATGGTCCAGTCGCCCCTCCCCAGAGCTCTACTCTGGAATCCCTCATTTGGTGGGACACCTGAGGATAAAAAAGAAAAAAACAAGAATAAAAAAAAAACGGACTTCTTCCCGTCCACAGAATGACCCCAAACTCTTTGGACGGGGCCAAACAACCAGAGAGTAAGACAGGTCCATTTCCCATGAAGACACCCAGAAATTCCACGACCATGAGTGACACGATATCCAGAGACAAAAACTTGAGCAGGTGCCTCACACTCGCCCTTCTTTCAAATCCCGAAGAGTTCTCCTCATGGACTGTAGATCAGATCTGCCATACCTATGACCCGAAACATAAGCCGAGTTTCTGTTTTCAGACAACTGTCCAAACAGCCCTGGCCTACACAACCTACAGGCTCAGGCCACTGGATCCAAATCTGAGAACTGTACTTGCCCTCTCCAAGGGAATTGTGTGTGCCCATTCCAATGGCCACAACCCTTCTAATAGGATAAACCTCCAAAGTCCCTGATCCATCTCAATAGTGGTGGCTTCCCAGGAAAAACAGGGGCAATCTGAGCCCAACTGAGCACCTACATGCACTCAGACCCATAGACAGATGTCCCCAGAGGTAAAAAGGAAAGAACAGGCTCCTAGGCACTAATCAGTTCCATTGCTTTGGTTTCCAGGCATCTCTCCTCAGAGGCCTGGATTTCAATAGCAGCATATAGCTGTTTCTTGACTCACCCATCAGAAAACATCTCATCTACACATGGGAAACTTGCACGTTGGAGCTGTGTCGAAGCCTCTGTTTAGGAGAACCCTTTAGGGCCCCAGTGCCACCGCTTCATTCCAAGGTCTCCATAGACACAAAAGCACGTTAGGACCCATCCCCAGGGGTGTCCATTTCAACTCAGCGTCCTCGGTTGCTCCCCACAGATCCAGGAGATCTAACCTGTCTTGTTGCTAGGAGACAATTGGAATGCGAGGTGGGCTACCCAGCCATCCATCCTTAGAACCCTGCTCAGAAACATTGGCCTGGAGCCAAACAACAGGTCTCAAATGTCCTGCAGAAGACTCTCTGCAGTTTGGAGCTTCTCACAACTCCCATCGTGGGAAAACCCCCATGGCCTCGTGATGCCCCCGCCCATTCATGAAGGGGCCATAAGGGACAGAAACTCCAACGTGAGCGATCGTCTGATCCTCGCCCTGACTTCAGATGCACGAGATCTCGATTCAGGTCTGTAGATTGTGCGTGCCATGGCCTCACCCAGAAACCTAAGCCTAGCTTGTGTTCTCAGACTTTTGTCGTCAGACTACTGGCCCACAAGCCCTCCAGTTTGGCAATCCAGAACTACAATGCAGCACTCTGCCGGCCCTCCAGAAGAAAAACATTGTCCTCTGGTGCTACCCAGTAATCCCAAATGAGGATCAATCTGCACCGAACTTGGCTGTACCCCAAATACATAGGCTGACCAGGGCACTAATGCCCTTTCTGACACAGCCTGAGCCTGGACCCCCTGGCCCCTCCCAGACAGCTGGCCGCAAACTGAGCACATCGAGCCGCCATGGCCTTAGGTCGTCATCTCTTCCCAACATCAGTTTTCAGGTTTCAGAACCTAGACCTTATATCCAATCACTGCCCAGGGTTGAAGGTGATGCAGAAATCAGAACTCCTTCCCCATGGCAAGAAACCTTGTGGTTGGCATGTTGTCCAACGTTCATTGTAGTTGAAACAAGTGTGGCCCATGAGGCCCCGCCCATGCTCGCGGGCCACATTGGTCACAAACACACATTGTGACGCTCAGGCTGAGCCCAGTCCTCAAGTAAGGCCACTCAGTGGCTGGATGAAGAGATATCATATTGGGCTTGCCATGCCCCTAGGCCACAATTTTTAACCATAGTTCGGGTTGTCCCTTCAGTCTTCCCCACGGCTTGGCTTTGGAATTCCTCTTTTGGTGGGACACCTGAGGTAACAAAACTGAAATGAGTCTTCCCATCCCACAGATTGACGAAAAGCAATTGGGAATCGGGCCAAATCCTCAGAGAGGAAGATTCGTCCATGGCCCATGAGGCGTCCCCGACATTCCACGGCCATCGCTGATACAAAATCCAGAGACAAAAGCCTGAGCAAGAGCCTCAGACTCACACATTCTTCATATCCTGAAGAGTTCTTCTCATGGTTTGTAGATCGGGCCTGCCATACCTACGTCCCCAAACCTAAGCTGAGTTTGTGTTTTCAGACTTCTGTCCTCAAAGTCTTGAGCCAACCACCCTCCAGGCTGGGCCCCTGGTGCCACACATTAGGACTGTGCCAACCAATCCATGGGAATTCTGCCCATTCCATGGTCCAAAATCGTACAAATTAGGAGAAATCTCCAAAGTCCCTGAGGCCATCCCAATAGTGTAGGTCGCCCGGAACAAACATGGGCTGTCTGACACCAGCTGATAATCGACCTCCACTCATACCATAGATGGATGTCCCCAGAGAAGAAGATTGAACCAGACAGGACCCTAGGCCATAATAGGATCCATTGCTTTGGGTTACAGGCATGTGTCCTCAAAAGCCTGATTCCAATACGAGCATAGGGGTTTTCCTGAGGCACCCATCAGAACTCATCTCGTCTCCACAAGGAAACCTGTGCATGGGAGCCATGTCCAAAGCTTAGGAGAGTACTTCAGTGTCCCGGTGCACCGCCCCATTCCAAGGCCCTCATGGACACAAAAACACATTAGGACCCATCTTCAGGAAAGTCCATTTCAACTCAGCCACCCCGGTTGCTCCCGCAGAGCCATCAGATCTAAACTGTCTTGTTGCTAGGAGACAATTGGAATGCGAGGCGGGCTTCCCAGGCATCCATCCGCGAACGGTGCTCTGGAGTCATTCCATATGGGATGCCCTGGAGCTGTCCAACAGGTCTCAATTGTCCCGCAGAAGGAATCCATGAAGGGGGCATCCCACAACTCCCAACGTGGGAAAACCTCAATGGCCTCGAGTTTCCGCTCCCTTCATGAAGCGGCCGTCATGCTCAGAAACTCCAACCTGAGCC
The DNA here is from genome assembly GCF_964662115.1 of Mustela nivalis. Classification (NCBI taxonomy): domain Eukaryota; kingdom Metazoa; phylum Chordata; class Mammalia; order Carnivora; family Mustelidae; genus Mustela; species Mustela nivalis. The sequence goes on along the minus strand of NW_028136306.1, from coordinate 779,735 downwards.
AACGTCTGATCCTCGCCCTGACTTCAGATGCATGAGATATTGGTTCAGATCTGCAGGGGGTACCTGCCGTGCCCTCGCCCTGAAACCCAAGTCTAGCTTGTCTTCTCAGACTTCCGTCCTCACACTCCTGGCCCCGAAGCCCTCAAGTTTGGCAATTCTGGACCCACAATGCAGCAGTCAGCATGCCCTCTAGAAAAAAAATTATTGCCTCATGAGCTGCCCAGGCACCTTAAATGAGGGTAAACCTACACAGCACTCGACTTTACCCAAATTATAAAGTCTAACCTGGGCACTAATGCACTGTCGAACACAACCTGAGCCCGGACCTCCTGACCAACACCCAGAAAGCTGACAGCACACTGAGCACATAAAACCCGCCATGGCCTTAGGTCATCATGTCTTCCCTACCTCAGTTTTCAGGCTTCAGACTGAGACCTTATCTCCAATCACTGCCCAGGGGTGAGTGTGATGCAGAAATCAGAACTCCTCCTTACCCATGGCAAGAACCCTGTGGTTGGCACGTTGTCCAACGTTCAGTGTAGGAGAAACCAGCATTCACCCTGAGGCCCCGCCCATTCTTGAGTGCGACGAGGGCATACACACGCACTGTGACCCTAATCATGAGTCCTGTCCTATAGTAAGTCCTCTCAGTGGCTGGACCATTAGATGTCATAATGGGCTTGACATGTCCCTAGGCCCCAATTTTTAACCAAATTTCTGATGGTCCAGTCGCCCCTCCCCAGGGCTCTACTCTGGAATCCCTCATTTGGTGGGACACCGGAGGTTAAAAAAGAAAAACAACAACAACAACAACAAAAAAAAAAAACAGACTTCTTCCAGCCCACAGAATGACCCCGAACTCTTTGGACGGGGCCAAACCACCAGAGAGTAAGACTCGTCCATTTCCTATGAAGTCACCCAGAAATTCTACGTCCATGAGTGACACGATATCCAGAGACAAAAACTTGAGCAGGAGACTCACACTCGCCCTTCTTTCAAATCCCGAAGAGTTCTCCTCATGGACTGTAGATCAGTCCTGCCATACCCATGACCCGAAACATAAGCCGAGTTTGGGTTTTAAGACAACTGTCCAAACAGCCCTGGCCTACAAAACCTACAGGCTCAGGCCCCTGGAGCCAAACCTGAGGACTGTACTTGCCCTCTCCAAGGGAATTGTGTGTGCCCATTCCAATGGCCACAACACTTCTAATAGGATAAACCTCCAAAGTCCCTGATCCATCTCAATAGTGGTGGCTTCCCAGGAAAAACAGTGCAATCTGAGCCCAACTGAGCACCTACCTGCACTCAGACCCATAGACAGATGTCCCCAGAGGTAAAAAGGAAAGAACAGGCCCCTAGGCACTAATCAGATCCATTGCTTTGGTTTCCAGGCATCTCTCCTCAGAGGCCTGGATTTCAAAAGCAGCATATAGCTGTTTCTTGACTCACCCATCAGAAAACATCTCATCTACACATGGGAAACTTGCACGTTGGAGCTGTGTCAAAGCCTCTGTTTAGGAGAACCCTTTAGGGCCCCAGTGCCACCGCTTCATTCCAAGGTCTCCATAGACACAAAAGCACGTTAGGACCCATCCCCAGGGGTGTCCATTTCAACTCAGCGTCCTCGGTGGCTCCCCACAGATCCAGGAGGTCTAACCTGTCTTGTTGCTAGGAGACAATTGGAATGCGAGGTGGGCTACCCAGCCATCCATCCTTAGAACCCTGCTCAGAATCATTGGCCTGGAGCCAAACAACTGGTCTCAATTGTCCTGCAGAAGACTCTCTGCAGTTTGGAGCATCTCACAACTCTCATCGTGGGAAAACACCCATGGCCTCGTGATGCCCGCCCCATTCATGAAGGGGCCATCATGGTCAGAAACTCCAACCTGAGCGATCGTCTGATCCTCGCCCTGACTTCAGATGCACGAGATCTCGATTCAGGTCTGTAGATTGTGTGTGCCATGGCCTCACCCAGAAACCTAAGCCTAGCTTGTGTTCTCAGACTTTTGTCGTCAGACTACTGGCCCACAAGCCCTCCAGTTTGGCAATCCAGAACTACAACACAGCACTCTGCCGGCCCTCCAGAAGAAAAACATTGTCCTCTGGGGCTACCCAGTAACCCCAAATGAGGATCAACCTGCACCGACCTTGGCTGTACCCCAAATGCACAGGCTGACCAGGGCTCTAATGCCCTTTCTGGTACAGCCTGAGCCTGGACCTCCTGGCCCCTTTCAGACAGCTGGCCGCAAACTGAGCACATCGAGCCGCCATGGCCTTAGGTCGTCATCTCTTCCCAACCTTGGTTTTCAGGTTTCAGAACCTAGACCTTATCTCCAATCAGTGCCCAAGGTTGAAGGTGATGCAGAAATCAGAACTCCTTCCCCATGGCAAGAAACCTTGTGGTTGGCATGTTGTCCAACGTTCATTGTAGTTGAAACCAGTGTGGCCCATGAGGCCCTGCCCATGCTCGTGGGCCACATTGGTCACAAACACACATTGTGACGCTCTGGCTGAGCCCAGTCCTCAAGTAAGGCCACTCAGTGGCTGGATGAAGAGATAGCATATTGGGCTTGCCATGCCCCTAGGCCCCAATTTTTAACCATAGTTCGGGTTGTCCCTTCAGTCTTCCCCACGGCTTGGCTTTGGAATTCCTCTTTTGGTGGGACACCTGAGGTAACAAACCTGAAATGAGTCCTCCCATCCCACAGATTGACGAAAAGCAATTGGGAATCGGGCCAAATCCTCAGAGAGGAAGTTTCGTCCGTGGCCCATGAGGCCTCCCCGACATTCCACGGCCATCGCTGATACAAAATCCAGAGACAAAAGCCTGAGCAAGAGCCTCAGACTCGCACTTTCTTCATATCCTGAAGAGTTCTTCTCATGGTTTGTAGATCGGGCCTGCCATACCTACGTCCCCAAACCTAAGCTGAGTTTGTGTTTTCAGACTTCTGTCCTCAAAGTCTTGGGCCACACACCCTCCAGGCTGGGCCCCTGGAGCCACACATTAGACTGTGCCTACCAATCCATGGGAATTCTGCCCATTCCATGGTTCAAAATCGTACAAATTAGGAGAAACCTCCAACGACCCTTAGGCCATCCCAATAGTGTGGGTCACCCGGAACAAACAAGGGCTGTCTGACACCAGCTGATAATCGACCTATACTCATAACAGAGATGGTTGTCCCCAGAGAAGAAGATTGAACCAGACAGGACCCTAGGCCATAATAGGATCCATTGCTTTGGGATACAGGCATGTGTCCTCAAAAGCCTGATTCCAATACGAGCATAGGGGTTTTCCTGAGGCACCCATCAGAACTCATCTCTTCTCCACAAGGAAACCTGTGCATGGGAGCCATGTCCAAAGCTTAGGAGAGTACTTCAGGGTCCCGGTGCCACCGCCCCATTCCAAGGCCCTCATGGACACAAAAGCACATTAGGACCCATCCTCAGGAAAGTCCATTTCAACTCAGCCACCCCGGTTGCTCCCGCAGAGCCATCAGATCTAAACTGTCTTGTTGCTAGGAGACAATTGGAATGCGAGGCGGGCTTCCCAGGCATCCATCCGCGAACGGTGCTCTGGAGTCATTCCATATGGGATGTCCTGGAGCTGTCCAACAAGTCTTAATTGTCCCGCAGAAGGAATTCTTGAAGGGGGCATCCCACAACTCCCAACGTGGGAAAACCTCAATGACCTCGAGATTCCGCTGCCTTCAAGAAGCGGCCGTCATGCTCAGATTCTCCAACCTGAGCCATAGTCTGATACTTGCCCTGACTTCAGATGCATGAGATATTTTTTCAGATCTGCATGGGGTACATGCCGTGCCCTCGCCCTGAAACCCAAGTCTAGCTTGTCTTCTCAGACTTCCGTCCTCATACTCCTGGTTCCGAAGCCCTCAAGTTTGGCAATTTCGGACCCACAATGAGGCACTCTGCCTGCCCTCTAGAAAAAAAAATTATTGCCTCATGAGCTGCCCAGGCACCTTAAATGAGGGTAAACCTACACAGCACTCAACTTTACCCAAATTATATAGTCTAACCTGGGCACTAATGCACTGTCGAACACAACCTGAGCCCGGACCTCCTGAACAACACCCAGAAAGCTGACCGCACACTGAGCACAAAAAACCCGCCATGGCCTTAGGTCATCATCTCTTCCTTACCTCAGTTTTCAGGCTTCAGAACCGAGACCTTATCTCCAATCACTGCCCAGGGGTGAGTGTGATGTAGAAATCAGAACTCCTCTTTACCCATGGCAAGAACCCTTGTGGTTGGCACGTTGTCCAACGTTCAGAGTAGAAGAAACCAGCATTCACCCTGAGGCCCCGCCCATTCTTGAGTGCGACGAGGGCATACACAAACATTGTGACCCTCAGCTTGAGTTCTGTAGTCTAGTAAGTCCTCTCAGTGGCTGGAACATTAGATGTCATAATGGGCTTGACATGTCCCTAGGCCCCAATTTTTAACCAGATTTCTGATTGTCCAGTCGCCCCTCCCCAGGGCTCTACTCTGGAATCCCTCATTTGGTGGGACACCGGAGGTTAAAAAAGAAAAACAAAAACAACAACAACAACAAAAAAAAAAACAGACTTCTTCCAGCCCAAAGAATGACCCCAAACTCTTTGGACGGGGCCAAACCACCAAAAAGTAAGACTCGTCCATTTCCCATGAAGTCACCCAGAAATTCCACGACCATGAGTGACATGATATCCAGAGACAAAAACTTGAGTAGGAGCCTCACACTAGCCCTTCTTTCAAATCCCGAAGAGTTCTCCTCATGGTCTGTAGATCAGTCCTGCCATACCTATGACCCGAAACATAAGCCGAGTTTGTGTTTTCAGACAACTGTCCAAATAGCCCTGGCCAACACAACCTACAGGCTCAGGCCCCTGGACACAAAACTGAGGACTGTACTTGCCCTCTCCAAGGGAATTGTGTGTGCCCATTCCAATGGCCACAACCCTTCTAATAGGATAAACCTCCAAAGTCCCTGATCCATCTCAATAGTGGTGGCTTCCCAGGAAAAACAGGGGCAATCTGAGCCCAACTGAGCACCGACCTGCACTCAGACCCATAGCAGATATCCCCAGAGGTAAAAAGAAAAGAACAGGCCCCTAGGCACTAATCAGATCCATTGCTTTGGTGTCCAGGCATCTCTCCTCAGAGGCCTGGATTTCAAAAGCAGCATATAGCTGTTTCGTGACTCACCCATCAGAAAACATCTCATCTACACATGGGAAACATGCACGTTGGAGCTGTGTCAAAGCCTCTGTTTAGGAGAACCCTTTAGGGCCCCAGTGCCACCGCTTCATTCCAAGGTCTCCATAGACACAAAAGCACGTTAGGACCCATCCCCAGGGGTGTCCATTTCAACTCAGCATCCTCGGTTGCTCCTCACAGATCCAGGAGATCTAACCTGTCTTGTTGCTAGGAGACAATTGGAATGCGAGGTGGGCTACCCAGCCATCCATCCTTAGAACCCTGCTCAGAATCATTGGCCTGGAGCCAAACAACAGGTCTCAATTGTCCTGCAGAAGACTCTCTGCCGTTTGGAGCTTCTCACAACTCCCATCGTTGAAAAGCCCCTTTGCCTCGTGATGACCCCCCATTTATGAACGGGCCATCAGGGACAGAAACTCCTACCTGAGCGATCGTCTGATCCTCGCCCTGACTTCAGATGCACGAGATCTCGATTCAGGTCTGTAGATTGTGTGTGCCATGGCCTCACCCAGAAACCTAAGCCTAGCTTGTGTTCTCAGACTTTTGTCGTCAGACTACTGGCCCACAAGCCCTCCAGTTTGGCAATCCAGAACTACAATGCAGCACTCTGCCGGCCCTCCAGAAGAAAAACTTTGTCCTCTGGGGCTACCCAGTCATCCCAAATGAGGATCAACCTGCTCCGGCCTTGGCTGTACCCCAAATACATAGGCTGACCAGGGCACTAATGCCCTTTCTGACACAGCCTGATCCTGGACCTCCTGGCCCCTGCCAGACAGCTGTCCGCACACTGAGCACATGGAGCCGCCATGGCCTTAGGTCGTCATCTCTTCCCAACGTCAGTTTTCAGGTTTCAGAACCTAGACCTTATCTCCAATCACTGCCCAGGGTTGAAGATGATGCAGAAATCAGAACTCCTTCCCCATGGCAAGAAACCTTGTGGTTGGCATGTTGTCCAACGTTCAGTGTAGTTGAAACCAGTGTGGCCCATGAGGCCCCACCCATGCTCGCGGGCCACATTGGTCAAAAACACACATTGTGACCCTCAGGCTGAGCCCAGTCCTCAAGTAAGGCCACTCAGTGGCTGGATGAAGAGATAGCATATTGTGCTTGCCATGCCCGTAGGCCCCAATTTTTAACCATAGTTCAGGTTGTCCCTTCAGTCTTCCCCACGGCTTTGCTTTGGAATTCCTCTTTTGGTGGGACACCTGAGGTAACAAACCTGAAAGGAGACCTCCCATCCCACAGATTGACGAAAAGCAATTGGGAATCGGGCCAAATCCTCAGAGAGGAAGATTCGTCGATGGCCCATGAGGCATCCCCGACATTCCACGGAGATCGCTGATACAAATTCCAGAGACAAATGCCTAAGCAAGCACCTCAGACTCACTCTATATTCAAATCTTCATGAGTTCTTCTCATGGTTTGTAGATTGGGCCTGCCATACCGATGTCCCCAAAGAAAGCTGAGTTTGAGTATCGGAATCACAATCAGAACACTGCCTTCCACATGGCTGTAATGCTTGTTCTTCGCATGGAGTCACACCTTCACGTGGGGAACCCTTCATGGCCCCTGATGCCACGCCCAAACATGAGTGCTGCTTGGGCACAAATTCACACTGTGACCCTAGCATGAGCCCCATGACAAAGAAAGGCCTGTCAGGTTCGGGACGAAGATCCTGCATTTAGTCCTTGCCATGCACATAGTCACCCAGGACTAACTAGATGGTGTGTATTCCAGTTGAGGGAACCCACTGCTGTGCTCTAGAGTCCCTCTCCTGGGAGGTCCTTTGTGGCAGAAAACAGTACTCTTCACTTCCCACAGAATGAACCCAAACACTTGGGAGCTTGGACAATCCCCCGAGAGGAAGGCTCTTCCTCGGACCCTGAGGCAACCCCTACCCTGACCGGACACTGTGAACGCAACACCCAGAGACAAAAGCCTGAGCGACTGCCTCCCACTTGCCCTCCTTTGATATCCAGAGGATCTCCCCTCACGGACTGGAGATCAGGCCTGCCATTACCTTGGCCCCTACCTGAGCCAAGTTTTCTCTTTCAGACATCAGTCCCCAGAGCCCTGGAAAACACAGCCTCTAGGCTGGGTCCTCTGGAGCCATACCACAGGACTGTGCCTGCTCTCTCCTGGGAAACTGTGTCCATTCCTTTGGCCACACACCTCCAGAATATGAGAAACCTCAAGGCCGCCGAGGTCATCCCACTACTGGGAGCCTCCCTGGACACACAGGGGCATTCGGACACAATCTGAGCAGCTACCTCCACGAAGGCATGCACACAGATGTCAACAGAGATAGAAGGTTGAGCCGGACAGGCCCTTAGGCCCTAATCTCAACTCTTGCTTTGGGTTCCAGATGTTACTCCTCAGAGGCTTTGGTTCGAAGAACAGGATATGGGGCTTTCCTGAGGCACTGAACAGAACTCCTCTCGTCTTCCTTGTTGTAGCTGTGCCAAACGCCTCAGTTTGGAAAACCCTGCAGAGTCCCCGAGCCACCTCCACATTCCAAGGTCTCCCAGGCCACCAAGCCACAGTAGGACTCATCTTCAGGAGAGACCATTTCAACTCTCCCCTCTGGGTAGCTCACCCAGGAGCCCGCAGATTGAGCCTGCCTTGTCCTGACTAAAGAGTGGGAATATGAGGTGGCGTTCCCAGGCATCCATGCTTAGACACCTGCTCTCGAGTCTTTCCATATGGGGCCTCTTGGAACCATCCAATAGGACTCGACTGTCGTGCAGAAGGTAACCTTCAGTTTTGGAGCAGTTCACAAATCCAATCGTAGCCAAAACTTTCTGGCCTCATGAAGCCCCCACACCCTTCAGGAAGAGGCCATGCTGGACAAGAACTCTAGCCTGAGGCACGTCTCATAGTTGACATGACCTCAGTGCAGGAGATCTCGATTCAGCCTCTGCAGAGTGGACCTGCCGTGCCCTCGGTCCCAAACCTCACGCTAGCTTGTGTTTTCAGACTTCCTTCCTCACACTCCTGGAAAACAAGACCTCCGGACTAGGAACTCCAGAACCAAAACCCAGCCCAGTGTCTGCCCAACGGAAGAAAAACGTTTCCCTGTGGGGCTCTCCAGAAAACCCAGATGAGGATCAACCTGCACGGGCCTCGACGGTACCCGAACTGGATAGGCTGCTCTGGGCACTCATGCTCTGTCTGACACAGCCTGAAGCCAGTCGTCCAGACAGACAAGGAGACAGCTGGCCGCACACCCACACTTCGGACACGCCATGGTCTTATGCCGTCACCTCATCCTAACCTTGGTTTTCAGATATCTGAACCTAGACATCATATCAATTCTCCACACAGCTGGGTATCGCAAGCACAAAACAGAAGTCCTGCTTCCCCATGGCTGTAAAGCTTGCTCTTGGCATGGAGTAACACCTTCAGGGTGGGAGAAACCTTCATGGCCCCTGATGCCACGCAAAACGTGAGTGCTGATTGGGAACAAATTCACACTGGGACCCTCAGCATGAGCCCCATGTCAAAGAAAGGCCTCTCAGGGCTTGGACAAAGAGCGCGCATATGGGGCTTGCCAAGCCCCTATGCACCCAATCCTCACCACGTTTTGAATTTTCCAGTCGCCATGCCCGTACCTGGGGCTCTGCTCTGGAATCCCTTTCTTGGAGAGACCCATGAGCCAGACAACACGACTCCACCCTTCCCACAAAACGACCCCAATCTTGGGAGCTGGGACAAATCCCCAGAGAGGGATACTCGTCCACTGTCCCTGAGGACACCCCTCAAATCCACGGATATCCCGGACACAACATCCAGAGACAAAAGCCTGTTGGAACGCCTCTCACTCGCTCTTGTTTCAGAGGCCCAGGAGCTCCCTCTCGGGCTGTACATCCGGCCTGCCATACCCTAGGCGCCACTCATAAGCTGAGTTTGTGTATTCAGACTTCTGTGCCCACAGCCTGGACCCACACACCTCCAGGCTAGGGCCTCTAGGGCCACAGCGAAAGATTGTGCCTGTCCTCTCCAAGGAAAGTGTGCCCAATCCATTGACGACAACCCTACAGGTTAGGGAAAAGCTCCAAGGCCCCTGAGGCCATCAATAGTATAGGCCACCCTGGACTAAGAGGGGTTCTCTGACACCAGCGGAGCAACTATCTCCACTTAGACTCTCAGACAGTGTCCCCAGAGACAGAAGGTTGAAATGGACAGGCCCCCAGGCCCTAATCTGAACCTTAGCTTTGGTTTCCATGTTTCCGTTCTCAGAGGACTGTTTTCGTAGACCAGCACATGGGGCTTTTCTGAGGCACCAAAACAAACCTCTCTCATCACCACATGGGCAGCTTTCTACTGGGATGTATCAAACACTTCAGGTAGGAGAGTTCCGCAGGAACACTGAACAACCAGCACATTCCAAGGTCTCCATGGACCCAAACGCACATTATGACGCATCCTCAGGAGAGGCCATTTCAACTCAGCCCCCTGGGTCGCGTGTTCCAGAGGCAGCAGATCAAACATATCTTGTCGCTAATAGCCAATGGGAATGCGAGGCATGCAGTACAGGGATCCATCCTTCGAACCCTGCTCTCCAGTCCTTCCATATGATATGTCCTGGAGCCATGCAACAGGACTCGAATGTCCCGCAGAAGGAAACCTTGTGGTTTGGGGCAACCTCCAAACTCAGCGTGGGAAAACTTCCTTGGCCTCATGAGGCCCCCACTTCATGAAGGTGCCATCATGGACACATACTGCAGCCTCAGCCAACGTCTGATCCTCAGCCTGACTTCAGATGCAGGAGATTTTGATTCAGCCTCTGCAGAGTGGGCCTGCTCTGCCCTTGGCTCCAATCCTCACACTAGCTTGTGTTTTCAGTCTTCCGTCCTCACACTCCTGGCCCACAAACCCTCCCTACTGGGAATTCTGGGGCCACAATGAAGCACTGTGCCTGCCTCCCAGGAGAAAAACATTGTCTATGGCGCTGCCCAGAAACCCCAAATGAGGATCAAACTGCTTGGCCCTTGGCAACACCCCAATTGCATAGGCTACCTTAAACAGTGATGCTCTGTCGCAAATAGCCTGAGCCCAGACCTTCCAACAACACCGACACAGCTGGCTGCACACCCAGCACATTGGACCCGCCACTGCCTTAGGCCACCATCCATTCCCAACCTGGGTTTTCAGTCATCGGAACCTAGACCTTATCTCCAATCCCTGCACTGGGGGGAACCTGATGCACAAGTCAGAACCCCTCCTTCCCCCTGGCAAGAAACCTTGCTGCTGGCAGTGAGTCAAACCTTCAGTGTAGGAGAAAACGGCATGGCCCATGAGGCCACGCCCAAGCGTGAGGGCCGCCTTGGGCACAAACACACATTGTGACACTCAGCGTGAGTACCTTATTCAAGTAACGCCTCTCAGTGACTGGACCAAGAGCCCGCATATGTGGCTTGCCATGCCCATAGGCACCCAGGACTAACTAGATGGTGTGGATTCCAGTTGAGGGAACCCACTGCTGTGCTCTAGAGTCCCTCTCCTGGGGTGTCCCCTGTGGCAGAAAACAGTACTCTTCATTCCCACAGAATGAACACAAACACTTGGGAGCTTGGACAATCCCCCGAGAGGAAGGCTCTTCCTCGGCCTCTGAGACAACCCCTACCCTGACCGGACACTGTAAACGCAACACCCAGAGACAAAAGCCTGAGTGACTGCCTCCCACTTGCCCTCCTTTGATTTCCAGAGGATCTCCCCTCACGGACTAGAGATCAGGCCTGCCATTACATTGGCCCCTAGCTGAGCCAAGTTTGCCTTTTCAGACATCTGTCCCCACAGCCCTGGCAAACACAGCCTCTAGGCTGGGTCCTCTGGAGCCATAGCACAGGACCGTGCCTGCTCTCTCCTGGGTAACTGTGTCCATTCCTTTGGCCACACACCTCCAGAATATGAGAAACCTCAAGGCCTCCGAGGACATCCCACTACTGGGAGCCTCACTGGACTCACAGGGGCATTCGGACACAAGCTGAGCAGCTACATCCATGAATGCATGCACACAGATGTCAACAGAGATAGAAGGTTGAGCCGGACAGGCCTTTAGGCCGTAGTCTCAACTCTTGCTTTGGTTTCCAGGTGTCACTCCTCAGAGGCTTTGGTTCGAAGAACAGGGTATGGGGCTTTCCTGAGGCACGGAACAGAACTCCTCTCGTCTCCACATGGGAAGTTTCCTTGTTGGAGCCGTGTCAAACACCTCATGTTGGAGAATCCTGCAGAGTCCCTGAGCCACCTCCACATTCCAAGGTCTCCCAGGCCACCAAGCCACAGTAGGACTCATCTTCAGGAGAGTCCATTTCAACTCTCCCCTCTGGGTAGCTCACCCAGGAGCCCGCAGATTGAGCCTGCCTTGTCCTGACTAAAGAGTGGGAATATGAGGTGGCGTTCCCAGGCATCCATGCTTAGACACCTGCTCTCGAGTCTTTCCATATGGGGCCTCTTGGAACCATCCAATAGGACTCGACTGTCGTGCAGAAGGTAACATTCAGTTTTGGAGCAGTTCACAAATACCATCGTAGGCAAAACTTTCTGGCCTCATGGAGCCCCCACACCCTTCAGGAAGAGGCCATGCTGGACAAAAACTCTAGCCTGAGGCACGTCTCATAGTTGACATGACCTCAGTGCAGGAGATCTCGATTCAGCCTCTGCAGAGTGGGCCTGCCGTGCCCTCGGTCCCAAACCTCACGCTAGCTTGTGTTTTCAGACTTCCTTTCTCACACTCCTCGCAATCAAGCCCTCTGGACTAGGAACTCCGGAACCAAAACCCAGCCCAGTGTCTGCCCAACGGAAAAAAAACGTTTCCCTGTGGGGCTCTCCAGAAAACCCAATGAGGATCAACCTGCTCGGTCCTCGACGGTACCCGAACTGGATAGGCTGCTCTGGGCACTCAAGCTCTGTCTGACACAGCCTGATGCCAGACGTCCAGACAGACAAGGAGACAGCTGGCCGCACACCCAGCACTTCAGACACGCCATGGTCTTATGCCGTCACCTCATCCTAACCTAGGTTTTCAAATATCTGAACCTAGACATTATATCAATTCTCCACACAGCTGGGTATAGCAAGCACAAAACAGAACTCCTCCTTCCCCATGGCTGTCAAGCTTGCTCTTGGCATGGAGTCACACCTTCAGGGTGGGAGAAACCTTCATGGCCCCTGAAGCCACGCCCAAACTTGAGTGCTGCTTGGGCACAAATTCACACTGTGACCCTCAGCATGAGCCCCATGTCAAAGAAAGGCCTGTCAGGCCCTGGACCAAGAGCCCACATATGGCGCTTGCCAAGCCCCTATGCACCCAATCCTCACCACGGTTTGAAATTTCCAGTCGCCCCGCCCGTACCTGGAGCTCTGCTCTGGAATCCCTTTCTTGGAGAGACCCATGAGCCAGACAACACAACTCCAACCTTCCCACAAAATGACCCAAAACTCTTAGGAGCTGGGACAAATCCCCAGAGAGGGATACTCGACCACAGTACCTGAGGCCACCGCTCCAATCCACGGCTATCCCGGACACAACATCCAGAGACAAAAGCCTGAAGGAACGCCTCCCACTCGCCCTTGTTTCAGAGGCCCAGGAGCTCCCTCTCGGGCTGTACATCCGTCCGGCCATACCCTAGGCGCCACTCATAAGCTGAGTTTGTGTATTCAGACTTCTGTGCCCACAGCCTGGACCCACACAACATCCAGGCTAGGGCCTCTGGACCAAACAGCGAAAGATTGTGCCTGCCCTCTCCAAGGAAAGTGTGCCCAATCCATTGACCACAACCCTACAGGTTAGGGAAAAGCTCCAAGGTCCCTGAGGCCATCAATAGTATAGGCCACCCTGGACTAAGAGGGGTTCTCTGACACCAGCGGAGCAACTATCTCCACTTAGACTCTCAGACAGTGTCCCCAGAGACAGAAGGTTGAAATGGACAGGCCCCCAGGCCCTAATCTGAACCTTAGCTTTGGTTTCCATGTTTCCGTTCTCAGAGGACTGTTTTTGTAGACCAGCACATGGGGCTTTTCTGAGGCACCAAACCAAACATCTCTCATCTCCACATGTGCAGCCTTCTTACTGGGATGTATCAAACACTTCAGGTAGGAGAGTTCCGCAGGGCCACTGAACAACCAGCACATTCCAAGGTCTCCATGGACCCAAACGCACATTATGACGCATCCTCAGGAGAGGCCATTTCAACTCAGCCCGCTGGGTCGCGTGTTCCAGAGGCAGCAGATCAAACATATCTTGTCGCTAATAGCCAATGGGAATGCGAGGCATGCAGTACAGGGATCCATCCTTCGAACCCTGCTCTCCAGTCCTTCCATATGATATGTCCTGGAGCCATGCAACAGGACTCGAATGTCCCGCAGAAGGAAACCTTGTGGTTTGGGGCAACCTCCAAACTCAGCGTGGGAAAACTTCCTTGGCCTCATGAGGCCCCCACTTCATGAAGGTGCCATCATGGACACATACTGCAGCCTCAGCCAACGTCTGATCCTCAGCCTGACTTCAGATGCAGGAGATTTTGATTCAGCCTCTGCAGAGTGGGCCTGCTCTGCCCTTGGCTCCAATCCTCACACTAGCTTGTGTTTTCAGTCTTCCGTCCTCACACTCCTGGCCCACAAACCCTCCCTACTGGGAATTCTGGGGCCACAATGAAGCACTGTGCCTGCCTCCCAGGAGAAAAACATTGTCTATGGCGCTGCCCAGAAACCCCAAATGAGGATCAAACTGCTTGGCCCTTGGCAACACCCCAATTGCATAGGCTACCTTAAACAGTGATGCTCTGTCGCAAATAGCCTGAGCCCAGACCTTCCAACAACACCGACACAGCTGGCTGCACACCCAGCACATTGGACCCGCCACTGCCTTAGGCCACCATCCATTCCCAACCTGGGTTTTCAGTCATCGGAACCTAGACCTTATCTCCAATCCCTGCACTGGGGGGAACCTGATGCACAAGTCAGAACCCCTCCTTCCCCCTGGCAAGAAACCTTGCTGCTGGCAGTGAGTCAAACCTTCAGTGTAGGAGAAAACGGCATGGCCCATGAGGCCACGCCCAAGCGTGAGGGCCGCCTTGGGCACAAACACACATTGTGACACTCAGCGTGAGTACCTTATTCAAGTAACGCCTCTCAGTGACTGGACCAAGAGCCCGCATATGTGGCTTGCCATGCCCATAGGCACCCAGGACTAACTAGATGGTGTGGATTCCAGTTGAGGGAACCCACTGCTGTGCTCTAGAGTCCCTCTCCTGGGGTGTCCCCTGTGGCAGAAAACAGTACTCTTCATTCCCACAGAATGAACACAAACACTTGGGAGCTTGGACAATCCCCCGAGAGGAAGGCTCTTCCTCGGCCTCTGAGACAACCCCTACCCTGACCGGACACTGTAAACGCAACACCCAGAGACAAAAGCCTGAGTGACTGCCTCCCACTTGCCCTCCTTTGATTTCCAGAGGATCTCCCCTCACGGACTAGAGATCAGGCCTGCCATTACATTGGCCCCTAGCTGAGCCAAGTTTGCCTTTTCAGACATCTGTCCCCACAGCCCTGGCAAACACAGCCTCTAGGCTGGGTCCTCTGGAGCCATAGCACAGGACCGTGCCTGCTCTCTCCTGGGTAACTGTGTCCATTCCTTTGGCCACACCCCTCCAGAATATGAGAAACCTCAAGGCCTCCGAGGACATCCCACTACTGGGAGCCTCACTGGACTCACAGGGGCATTCGGACACAAGCTGAGCAGCTACATCCATGAATGCATGCACACAGATGTCAACAGAGATAGAAGGTTGAGCCGGACAGGCCTTTAGGCCGTAGTCTCAACTCTTGCTTTGGTTTCCAGGTGTCACTCCTCAGAGGCTTTGGTTCGAAGAACAGGGTATGGGGCTTTCCTGAGGCACGGAACAGAACTCCTCTCGTCTCCACATGGGAAGTTTCCTTGTTGGAGCCGTGTCAAACACCTCATGTTGGAGAATCCTGCAGAGTCCCTGAGCCACCTCCACATTCCAAGGTCTCCCAGGCCACCAAGCCACAGTAGGACTCATCTTCAGGAGAGTCCATTTCAACTCTCCCCTCTGGGTAGCTCACCCAGGAGCCCGCAGATTGAGCCTGCCTTGTCCTGACTAAAGAGTGGGAATATGAGGTGGCGTTCCCAGGCATCCATGCTTAGACACCTGCTCTCGAGTCTTTCCATATGGGGCCTCTTGGAACCATCCAATAGGACTCGACTGTCGTGCAGAAGGTAACCTTCAGTTTTGGAGCATTTCACAAATCCCATCGTAGGCAAAACTTTCTGGCCTCATGAAGCCCCCACACCCTTATGGAAGAGGCCATGCTGGACAAGAACTCTAGCCTGAGGCACGTCTCATAGTTGACATGACCTCAGTGCAGGAGATCTCGATTCAGCCTCTGCAGAGTGGGCCTGCCGTGCCCTCGGTCCCAAACCTCACGCTAGCTTGTGTTTTCAGACTTCCTTCCTCCCACTCCTGGCAAACAAGCCCTCTGGACTAGGAACTCCGGAACCAAAACCCAGCCCAGTGTCTGCCCAACGGAAGAAAAACGTTTCCCTGTGGGGCTCTCCAGAAAACCCAATGAGGATCAACCTGCTCGGTCCTCGACGGTACCCGAACTGGATAGGCTGCTCTGGGCACTCATGCTCTGCCTGACACAGCCTGAAGCCAGACGTCCAGACAGACAAGGAGACAGCTGGCCGCACACCCAGCACTTCGGACACGCCATGGTCTTATGCCGTCACCTCATCCTAACCTTGGTTTTCAGATATCTGAACCTAGACATTATATCAATTCTCCACACAGCTGGGTATAGCAAGCACAAAACAGATCTCCTCCTTCCCCATGGCTGTCAAGCTTGCTCTTGGCATGGAGTCACACCTTCAGGGTGGGAGAAACCTTCATGGCCCCTGAAGCCACGCCCAAACTTGAGTGCTGCTTGGGCACAAATTCACACTGTGACCCTCAGCATGAGCCCCATGTCAAAGAAAGGCATGTCAGGCCCTGGACCAAGAGCCCTCATATGGGGCTTGCCAAGCCCCTATGCACCCAATCCTCACCACGGTTTGAATTTTCCAGTCGCCCCGCCCGTACCTGGAGCTCTGCTCTGGAATCCCTTTCTTGGAGAGACCCATGAGCCAGACAACACGACTCCACCCTTCCCACAAAATGACCCCAAAGTCTTGGGAGCTGGGACAAATCCCCAGAGAGGGATACTCGTCCACAGTACCTGAGGCCACCGCTCCAATCCACGGCTATCCCGGACACAACATCCAGAGACAAAAGCCTGAAGGAACGCCTCCCACTCGCCCTTGTTTCAGAGGCCCAGGAGCTCCCTCTCGGCCTGTACATCCGTCCGGCCATACCCTAGGCGCCACTCATAAGCTGAGTTTGTGTATTCAGACTTCTGTGCCCACAGCCTGGACCCACACAACATCCAGGCTAGGGCCTCTGGACCAAACAGCGAAAGATTGTGCCTGCCCTCTCCAAGGAAAGTGTGCCCAATCCATTGACCACAACCCTACAGGTTAGGGAAAAGCTCCAAGGTCCCTGAGGCCATCAATAGTATAGGCCACCCTGGACTAAGAGGGGCTCTCTGACACCAGCGGAGCAACTATCCCACTTAGACTCTCAGACAGTGTCCCCAGAGAAAGAAGGTTGAAATGGACAGGCCCCCAGGCCCTAATCTGAACCTTAGCTTTGGTTTCCATGTTTCCGTTCTCAGAGGACTGTTTTCGTAGACCAGCACATGGGGCTTTTCTGAGGCACCAAACCAAACCTCTCTCATCTCCACATGGCAGCAGCCTTCTTACTGGGATGTATCAAACACTTCAGGTAGGAGAGTTCCGCAGGGCCACTGAACAACCAGCACATTCCAAGGTCTCCATGGACCCAAACGCACATTATGACGCATCCTCAGGAGAGGCCATTTCAACTCAGCCCACTGGGTCGCGTATTCCAGAGGCAGCAGATCAAACATATCTTGTCGCTAATAGCCAATGGGAATGCGAGGCATGCAGTACAGGGATCCATCCTTCGAACCCTGCTCTCCAGTCCTTCCATATGGTATGTCCTGGAGCCATGCAACAGGACTCGAATGTCCCGCAGAAGGAAACCTTGTGGTTTGGGGCAACCTCCAAACTCAGCGTGGGAAAACTTCCTTGGCCTCATGAGGCCCCCACTTCATGAAGGTGCCATCATGGACACATACTCCAGCCTCAGCCAACGTCTGATCCTCAGCCTGACTTCAGATGCAGGAGATTTTGATTCAGCCTCTGCAGAGTGGGCCTGCTCTGCCCTTGGCTCCAATCCTTACACTAGCTTGTGTTTTCAGACTTCCGTCCTCACACTCCTGGCCCACAAACCCTCCCTACTGGGAATTCTGGGGCCACAATGAAGCACTGTGCCTGCCTCCCAGGAGAAAAACCTTGTCTATGGCGCTGCCCAGAAACCCCAAATGAGGATCAAACTGCTTGGCGCTCGGCAACACCCCAATTGCATAGGCTACCTTAAACAGTGATGCTCTGTCGCAAATAGCCTGAGCCCAGACCTTCCAACAGACACCGACAGAGCTGGCTGCACTCCTAGGACATTGGACCCGCCACTGCCTTAGGCCAGCATCCATTCCCAACCTGGGTTTTCAGTCATCGGAACCTAGACCTTATCTCCAATCCCTGCACAGGGGGGATCCTGATGCACAAGTCAGAACCCCTCCTTCCCCCTGGCAAGAAACCTTGCTGCTGGCAGTGAGTCAAACCTCCAGTGTAGGAGAAAACGGCATGGCCCATGAGGCCACGCTCAAGCGTGAGGGCCGCCTTGGGCACAAACACACATTGTGACCCTCAGCGTGAGTACCTTATTCAAGTAACGCCTCTCAGTGACTGGACCAAGAGCCCGCATATGTGGCTTGCCATGCCCATAGGCACCCAGGACTAACTAGATGGTGTGGATTCCAGTTGAGGGAACCCACTGCTGTGCTCTAGAGTCCCTCTCCTGGGGTGTCCCCTGTGGCAGAAAACAGTACTCTTCATTCCCACAGAATGAACACAAACACTTGGGAGCTTGGACAATCCCCCGAGAGGAAGGCTCTTCCTCGGCCTCTGAGACAACCCCTACCCTGACCGGACACTATAAATGCAACACCCAGAGACAAAATCCTGAGTGACTGCCTCCCACTTGCCCTACTTTGATTTCCAGAGGATCTCCCCTCACGGACTAGAGATCAGGCCTGCCATTACATTGGCCCCTAGCTGAGCCAAGTTTGCTTTTTCAGACATCTGTCCCCACAGCCCTGGCAAACACAGCCTCTAGGCTGGGTCCTCTGGAGCCATAGCACAGGACCGTGCCTGCTCTCTCCTGGGAAACTGTGTCCATTCCTTTGGCCACACACCTCCAGAATATGAGAAACCTCAAGGCCTCCGAGGACATCCCACTACTGGGAGCCTCACTGGACTCACAGGGGCATTCGGACACAAGCTGAGCAGCTACATCCATGAATGCATGCACACAGATGTCAACAGAGATAGAAGGTTGAGCCGGACAGGCCTTTAGGCCGTAGTCTCAACTCTTGCTTTGGTTTCCAGGTGTCACTCCTCAGAGGCTTTGGTTCGAAGAACAGGGTATGGGGCTTTCCTGAGGCACGGAACAGAACTCCTCTCGTCTCCACATGGGAAGTTTCCTTGTTGGAGCCGTGTCAAACACCTCATGTTGGAGAATCCTGCAGAGTCCCTGAGCCACCTCCACATTCCAAGGTCTCCCAGGCCACCAAGCCACAGTAGGACTCATCTTCAGGAGAGTCCATTTCAACTCTCCCCTCTGGGTAGCTCACCCAGGAGCCCGCAGATTGAGCCTGCCTTGTCCTGACTAAAGAGTGGGAATATGAGGTGGCGTTCCCAGGCATCCATGCTTAGACACCTGCTCTTGAGTCTTTCCATATGGGGCCTCTTGGAACCATCCAATAGGACTCGACTGTCGTGCAGAAGGTAACCTTCAGTTTTGGAGCAGTTCACAAATCCCATCGTAGGCAAAACTTTCTGGCCTCATGAAGCCCCCACACCCTTATGGAAGAGGCCATGCTGGACAAGAACTCTAGCCTGAGGCACGTCTCATAGTTGACATGACCTCAGTGCAGGAGATCTCGATTCAGCCTCTGCAGAGTGGGCCTGCCGTGCCCTTGGTCCCAAACCTCACGCTAGCTTGTGTTTTCAGACTTCCTTCCTCCCACTCCTGGCAAACAAGCCCTCTGGACTAGGAACTCCGGAACCAAAACCCAGCCCAGTGTCTGCCCAACGGAAGAAAAACGTTTCCCTGTGGGGCTCTCCAGAAAACCCAATGAGGATCAACCTGCTCGGTCCTCGATGGTACCCGAACTGGATAGGCTGCTCTGGGCACTCATGCTCTGCCTGACACAGCCTGAAGCCAGACGTCCAGACAGACAAGGAGATAGCTGGCCGCACACCCAGCACTTCGGACACGCCATGGTCTTATGCCGTCACCTCATCCTAACCTTGGTTTTCAGATATCTGAACCTAGACATTATATCAATTCTCCACACAGCTGGGTATAGCAAGCACAAAACAGAACTCCTCCTTCCCCATGGCTGTCAAGCTTGCTCTTGGCATGGAGTCACACCTTCAGGGTGGGAGAAACCTTCATGGCCCCTGAAGCCACGCCCAAACTTGAGTGCTGCTTGGGCACAAATTCACACTGTGACCCTCAGCATGAGCCCCATGTCAAAGAAAGGCATGTCAGGCCCTGGACCAAGAGCCCTCATATGGGGCTTGCCAAGCCCCTATGCACCCAATCCTCACCACGGTTTGAATTTTCCAGTCGCCCCGCCAGTACCTGGAGCTCTGCTCTGGAATCCCTTTCTTGGAGAGACCCATGAGCCAGACAACACGACTCCACCCTTCCCACAAAATGACCCCAAAGTCTTGGGAGCTGGGACAAATCCCCAGAGAGGGATACTCGACCACAGTACCTGAGGCCACCGCTCCAATCCACGGCTATCCCGGACACAACATCCAGAGACAAAAGCCTGAAGGAACGCCTCCCACTCGCCCTTTTTCAGAGGCCCAGGAGCTCCCTCTCGGGCTGTACATCCAGCCGGTCATACCCTAGGCGCCACTCATAAGTTGAGTTTGTGTATTCAGACTTCTGTGCCCACAGCCTGGACCCACACAACATCCAGGCTAGGGCCTCTGGACCAAACAGCGAAAGATTGTGCCTGCCCTCTCCAAGGAAAGTGTGCCCAATCCATTGACCACAACCCTACAGGTTAGGGAAAAGCTCCAAGGTCCCTGAGGCCATCAATAGTATAGGCCACCCTGGACTAAGAGGGGTTCTCTGACACAAGCGGAGCAACTATCTCCACTTAGACTCTCAGACAGTGTCCCCAGAGACAGAAGGTCGAAATGGACAGGCCCCCAGGCCCTAATCTGAACCTTAGCTTTGGTTTCCATGTTTCCGTTCTCAGAGGACTGTTTTCGTAGACCAGCACATGGGGCTTTTCTGAGGCACCAAACCAAACCTCTCTCATCTCCACATGGCAGCAGCCTTCTTACTGGGATGTATCAAACACTTCAGGTAGGAGAGTTCCGCAGGGCCACTGAACAACCAGCACATTCCAAGGTCTCCATGGACCCAAACGCACATTATGACGCATCCTCAGGAGAGGCCATTTCAACTCAGCCCACTGGGTCGCGTATTCCAGAGGCAGCAGATCAAACATATCTTGTCGCTAATAGCCAATGGGAATGCGAGGCATGCAGTACAGGGATCCATCCTTCGAACCCTGCTCTCCAGTCCTTCCATATGGTATGTCCTGGAGCCATGCAACAGGACTCGAATGTCCCGCAGAAGGAAACCTTGTGGTTTGGGGCAACCTCCAAACTCAGCGTGGGAAAACTTCCTTGGCCTCATGAGGCCCCCACTTCATGAAGGTGCCATCATGGACACATACTCCAGCCTCAGCCAACGTCTGATCCTCAGCCTGACTTCAGATGCAGGAGATTTTGATTCAGCCTCTGCAGAGTGGGCCTGCTCTGCCCTTGGCTCCAATCCTTACACTAGCTTGTGTTTTCAGACTTCCGTCCTCACACTCCTGGCCCACAAACCCTCCCTACTGGGAATTCTGGGGCCACAATGAAGCACTGTGCCTGCCTCCCAGGAGAAAAACCTTGTCTATGGCGCTGCCCAGAAACCCGAAATGAGGATCAAACTGCTTGGCGCTCGGCAACACCCCAATTGCATAGGCTACCTTAAACAGTGATGCTCTGTCGCAAATAGCCTGAGCCCAGACCTTCCAACAGACACCGACAGAGCTGGCTGCACACTCAGCACATTGGACCCGCCATTGCCTTAGGCCAGCATCCATTCCCAACCTGGGTTTTCAGTCATCGGAACCTAGACCTTATCTCCAATCCCTGCACAGGGGGGATCCTGATGCACAAGTCAGAACCCCTCCTTCCCCATGGCAAGAAACCTTGCTGCTGGCAGTGAGTCAAACCTCCAGTGTAGGAGAAAACGGCATGGCCCATGAGGCCACGCCCAAGCGTGAGGGCCGCCTTGGGCACAAACACACATTGTGACCCTCAGCGTGAGTACCTTATTCAAGTAACGCCTCTCAGTGACTGGACCAAGAGCCCGCATATGTGGCTTGCCATGCCCATAGGAACCCAGGACTAACTAGATGGTGTGGATTCCAGTTGAGGGAACCCACTGCTGTGCTCTAGAGTCCCTCTCCTGGGGTGTCCCCTGTGGCAGAAAACAGTACTCTTCATTCCCACAGAATGAACACAAACACTTGGGAGCTTGGACAATCCCCCGAGAGGAAGGCTCTTCCTCGGCCTCTGAGACAACCCCTACCCTGACCGGACACTGTAAATGCAACACCCAGAGACAAAATCCTGAGTGACTGCCTCCCACTTGCCCTACTTTGATTTCCAGAGGATCTCCCCTCACGGACTAGAGATCAGGCCTGCCATTACATTGGCCCCTAGCTGAGCCAAGTTTGCTTTTTCAGACATCTGTCCCCACAGTCCTGGCAAACACAGCCTCTAGGCTGGGTCCTCTGGAGCCATAGCACAGGACCGTGCCTGCTCTCTCCTGGGAAACTGTGTCCATTCCTTTGGCCACACCCCTCCAGAATATGAGAAACCTCAAGACCTCCGAGGACATCCCACTACTGGGAGCCTCACTGGACTCACAGGGGCATTCGGACACAAGCTGAGCAGCTACATCCATGAATGCATGCACACAGATGTCAACAGAGATAGAAGGTTGAGCCGGACAGGCCTTTAGGCCGTAGTCTCAACTCTTGCTTTGGTTTCCAGGTGTCACTCCTCAGAGGCTTTGGTTCGAAGAACAGGGTATGGGGCTTTCCTGAGGCACGGAACAGAACTCCTCTCGTCTCCACATGGGAAGTTTCCTTGTTGGAGCCGTGTCAAACACCTCATGTTGGAGAATCCTGCAGAGTCCCTGAGCCACCTCCACATTCCAAGGTCTCCCAGGCCACCAAGCCACAGTAGGACTCATCTTCAGGAGAGTCCATTTCAACTCTCCCCTCTGGGTAGCTCACCCAGGAGCCCGCAGATTGAGCCTGCCTTGTCCTGACAAAAGAGTGGGAATATGAGGTGGCGTTCCCAGGCATCCATGCTTAGACACCTGCTCTCGAGTCTTTCCATATGGGGCCTCTTGGAAACATCCAATAGGACTAGACTGTCGTGCAGAAGGTAACCTTCAGTTTTGGAGCAGTTCACAAATCCCATCGTAGGCAAAACTTTCTGGCCTCATAAAGCCCCCACACCCTTCAGGAAGAGGCCATGCTGGACAAGAACTCTAGCCTGAGGCACGTCTCATAGTTGACATGACCTCAGTGCAGGAGATCTCGATTCAGCCTCTGCAGAGTGGGCCTGCCGTGCCCTCGGTCCCAAACCTCACGCTAGCTTGTGTTTTCAGACTTCCTTCCTCACACACCTGGCAAACAAGCCCTCTGGACTAGGAACTCCGGAACCAAAACCCAGCCCAGTGTCTGCCCAACGGAAAAAAAAACGTTTCCCTGTGGGGCTCTCCAGAAAACCCAATGAGGATCAACCTGCACGGTCCTCGACGGTACCCGAACTGGATAGGCTGCTCTGGGCACTCATGGTCTGTCTGACACAGCCTGAAGCCAGACGTCCAGACAGACAAGGAGACAGCTGGCCGCACACCCAGCACTTCGGACACGCCATGGTCTTATGCCGTCACCTCATCCTAACCTAGGTTTTCAGATATCTGAACCTAGACATTATATCAATTCTCCACACAGCTGGGTATAGCAAGCACAAAACAGAACTCCTCCTTCCCCATGGCTGTCAAGCTTGCTCTTGGCATGGAGTCACACCATCAGGGTGGGAGAAACCTTCATGGCCCCTGAAGCCACGCCCAAACTTGAGTGCTGCTTGGGCACAAATTCACACTGTGACCCTCAGCATGAGCCCCATGTCAAAGAAAGGCCTGTCAGGCCCTGGACCAAGAGCCCACATATGGGGCTTGCCAAGCCCCATATGCACCCAATCCTCACCACGGTTTGAAATTTCCAGTCGCCCCGCCCGTACCTGGAGCTCTGCTCTGGAATCCCTTTTTTGGAGAGACCCATGAGCCAGACAACACGACTCCACCCTTCCCATAAAATGACCCCAAACTCTTGGGAGCTGGGACAAATCCCCAGAGAGGGATACTCGACCACAGTACCTGAGGCCACCGCTCCAATCCACGGCTATCCCGGACACAACATCCAGAGACAAAAGCCTGAAGGAACGCCTCCCACTCGCCCTTGTTTCAGAGGCCCAGGAGCTCCCTCTCGGGCTGTACATCCGGCCGGCCATACCCTAGGCGCCACTCATAAGCTGAGTTTGTGTATTCAGACTTCTGTGCCCACAGCCTGGACCCACACAACATCCAGGCTAGGGCCTCTGGACCAAACAGCGAAAGATTGTGCCTGCCCTCTCCAAGGAAAGTGTGCCCAATCCATTGACCACAACCCTACAGGTTAGGGAAAAGCTCCAAGGTCCCTGAGGCCATCAATAGTATAGGCCACCCTGGACTAAGAGGGGTTCTCTGACACCAGCGGAGCAACTATCTCCACTTAGACTCTCAGACAGTGTCCCCAGAGACAGAAGGTTGAAATGGACAGGCCCCCAGGCCCTAATCTGAACCTTAGCTTTGGTTTCCATGTTTCCGTTCTCAGAGGACTGTTTTCGTAGACCAGCACATGGGGCTTTTCTGAGGCACCAAACCAAACCTCTCTCATCTCCACATGGCAGCAGCCTTCTTACTGGGATGTATCAAACACTTCAGGTAGGAGAGTTCCGCAGGGCCACTGAACAACCAGCACATTCCAAGGTCTCCATGGACCCAAACGCACATTATGACTCATCCTCAGGAGAGGCCATTTCAACTCAGCCCGCTGGGTCGCGTGTTCCAGAGGCAGCAGATCAAACATATCTTGTCGCTAATAGCCAATGGGAATGCGAGGCATGCAGTACAGGGATCCATCCTTCGAACCCTGCTCTCCAGTCCTTCCATATGGTATGTCCTGGAGCCATGCAACAGGACTCGAATGTCCCGCAGAAGGAAACCTTGTGGTTTGGGGCAACCTCCAAACTCAGCGTGGGAAAACTTCCTTGGCCTCATGAGGCCCCCACTTCATGAAGGTGCCATCATGGACACATACTCCAGCCTCAGCCAACGTCTGATCCTCAGCCTGACTTCAGATGCAGGAGATTTTGATTCAGCCTCTGCAGAGTGGGCCTGCTCTGCCCTTGGCTCCAATCCTTACACTAGCTTGTGTTTTCAGACTTCCGTCCTCACACTCCTGGCCCACAAACCCTCCCTACTGGGAATTCTGGGGCCACAATGAAGCACTGTGCCTGCCTCCCAGGAGAAAAACCTTGTCTATGGCGCTGCCCAGAAACCCCAAATGAGGATCAAACTGCTTGGCGCTCGGCAACACCCCAATTGCATAGGCTACCTTAAACAGTGATGCTCTGTCGCAAATAGCCTGAGCCCAGACCTTCCAACAGACACCGACAGAGCTGGCTGCACACCCAGCACATTGGACCCGCCACTGCCTTAGGCCAGCATCCATTCCCAACCTGGGTTTTCAGTCATCGGAACCTAGACCTTATCTCCAATCCCTGCACAGGGGGGATCCTGATGCACAAGTCAGAACCCCTCCTTCCCCATGGCAAGAAACCTTGCTGCTGGCAGTGAGTCAAACCTCCAGTGTAGGAGAAAACGGCATGGCCCATGAGGCCACGCCCAAGCGTGAGGGCCGCCTTGGGCACAAACATACATTGTGACCCTCAGCGTGAGTACCTTATTCAAGTAACGCCTCTCAGTGACTGGACCAAGAGCCCGCATATGTGGCTTGCCATGCCCATAGGCACCCAGGACTAACTAGATGGTGTGGATTCCAGTTGAGGGAACCCACTGCTGTGCTCTAGAGTCCCTCTCCTGGGGTGTCCCCTGTGGCAGAAAACAGTACTCTTCATTCCCACAGAATGAACACAAACACTTGGGAGCTTGGACAATCCCCCGAGAGGAAGGCTCTTCCTCGGCCTCTGAGACAACCCCTACCCTGACCGGACACTGTAAATGCAACACCCAGAGACAAAATCCTGAGTGACTGCCTCCCACTTGCCCTACTTTGATTTCCAGAGGATCTCCCCTCACGGACTAGAGATCAGGCCTGCCATTACATTGGCCCCTAGCTGAGCCAAGTTTGCTTTTTCAGACATCTGTCCCCACAGCCCTGGCAAACACAGCCTCTAGGCTGGGTCCTCTGGAGCCATAGCACAGGACCGTGCCTGCTCTCTCCTGGGAAACTGTGTCCATTCCTTTGGCCACACCCCTCCAGAATATGAGAAACCTCAAGGCCTCCGAGGACATCCCACTACTGGGAGCCTCACTGGACTCACAGGGGCATTCGGACACAAGCTGAGCAGCTACATCCATGAATGCATGCACACAGATGTCAACAGAGATAGAAGGTTGAGCCGGACAGGCCTTTAGGCCGTAGTCTCAACTCTTGCTTTGGTTTCCAGGTGTCACTCCTCAGAGGCTTTGGTTCGAAGAACAGGGTATGGGGCTTTCCTGAGGCACGGAACAGAACTCCTCTCGTCTCCACATGGGAAGTTTCCTTGTTGGAGCCGTGTCAAACACCTCATGTTGGAGAATCCTGCAGAGTCCCTGAGCCACCTCCACATTCCAAGGTCTCCCAGGCCACCAAGCCACAGTAGGACTCATCTTCAGGAGAGTCCATTTCAACTCTCCCCTCTGGGTAGCTAACCCAGGAGCCCGCAGATTGAGCCTGCCTTGTCCTGACTAAAGAGTGGGAATATGAGGTGGCGTTCCCAGGCATCCATGCTTAGACACCTGCTCTTGAGTCTTTCCATATGGGGCCTCTTGGAACCATCCAATAGGACTCGACTGTCGTGCAGAAGGTAACCTTCAGTTTTGGAGCAGTTCACAAATCCCATCGTAGGCAAAACTTTCTGGCCTCATGAAGCCCCCACACCCTTCAGGAAGAGGCCATGCTGGACAAGAACTCTAGCCTGAGGCACGTCTCATAGTTGACATGACCTCAGTGCAGGAGATCTCGATTCAGCCTCTGCAGAGTGGGCCTGCCGTGCCCTTGGTCCCAAACCTCACGCTAGCTTGTGTTTTCAGACTTCCTTCCTCCCACTCCTGGCAAACAAGCCCTCTGGACTAGGAACTCCGGAACCAAAACCCAGCCCAGTGTCTGCCCAACGGAAGAAAAACGTTTCCCTGTGGGGCTCTCCAGAAAACCCAATGAGGATCAACCTGCTCGGTCCTCGATGGTACCCGAACTGGATAGGCTGCTCTGGGCACTCATGCTCTGCCTGACACAGCCTGAAGCCAGACGTCCAGACAGACAAGGAGATAGCTGGCCGCACACCCAGCACTTCGGACACGCCATGGTCTTATGCCGTCACCTCATCCTAACTTTGGTTTTCAGATATCTGAACCTAGACATTATATCAATTCTCCACACAGCTGGGTATAGCAAGCACAAAACAGAACTCCTCCTTCCCCATGGCTGTCAAGCTTGCTCTTGGCATGGAGTCACACCTTCAGGGTGGGAGAAACCTTCATGGCCCCTGAAGCCACGCCCAAACTTGAGTGCTGCTTGGGCACAAATTCACACTGTGACCCTCAGCATGAGCCCCATGTCAAAGAAAGGCCTGTCAGGCCCTGGACCAAGAGCCCTCATATGGGGCTTGCCAAGCCCCTATGCACCCAATCCTCACCACGGTTTGAAATTTCCAGTCGCCCCGCCCATACCTGGAGCTCTGCTCTGGAATCCCTTTCTTGGAGAGACCCATGAGCCAGACAACACGACTCCACCCTTCCCACAAAATGACCCCTAACTCTTGGGAGCTGGGACAAATCCCCAGAGAGGGATACTCGACCACATTACCTGAGGCCACCGCTCCAATCCACGGCTATCCCGGACACAACATCCAGAGACAAAAGCCTGAAGGAACGCCTCCCACTCGCCCTTTTTCAGAGGCCCAGGAGCTCCCTCTCGGGCTGTACATCCAGCCGGTCATACCCTAGGCGCCACTCATAAGTTGAGTTTGTGTATTCAGACTTCTGTGCCCACAGCCTGGACCCACACAACATCCAGGCTAGGGCCTCTGGACCAAACAGCGAAAGATTGTGCCTGCCCTCTCCAAGGAAAGTGTGCCCAATCCATTGACCACAACCCTACAGGTTAGGGAAAAGCTCCAAGGTCCCTGAGGCCATCAATAGTATAGGCCACCCTGGACTAAGAGGGGTTCTCTGACACAAGCGGAGCAACTATCTCCACTTAGACTCTCAGACAGTGTCCCCAGAGACAGATGGTCGAAATGGACAGTCCCCCAGGCCCTAATCTGAACCTTAGCTTTGGTTTCCATGTTTCCGTTCTCAGAGGACTGTTTTCGTAGACCAGCACATGGGGCTTTTCTGAGGCACCAAACCAAACATCTCTCATCTCCACATGGGCAGCCTTCTTACTGGGATGTATCAAACACTTCAGGTAGGAGAGTTCCGCAGGGCCACTGAACAACCAGCACATTCCAAGGTCTCCATGGACCCAAACGCACATTATGACGCATCCTCAGGAGAGGCCATTTCAACTCAGCCCGCTGGGTCGCGTGTTCCAGAGGCAGCAGATCAAACATATCTTGTCGCTAATAGCCAATGGGAATGCGAGGCATGCAGTACAGGGATCCATCCTTCGAACCCTGCTCTCCAGTCCTTCCATATGGTATGTCCTGGAGCCATGCAACAGGACTCGAATGTCCCGCAGAAGGAAACCTTGTGGTTTGGGGCAACCTCCAAACTCAGCGTGGGAAAACTTCCTTGGCCTCATGAGGCCCCCACTTCATGAAGGTGCCATCATGGACACATACTCCAGCCTCAGCCAACGTCTGATCCTCAGCCTGACTTCAGATGCAGGAGATTTTGATTCAGCCTCTGCAGAGTGGGCCTGCTCTGCCCTTGGCTCCAATCCTCACACTAGCTTGTGTTTTCAGACTTCCGTCCTCACACTCCTGGCCCACAAACCCTCCCTACTGGGAATTCTGGGGCCACAATGAAGCACTGTGCCTGCCTCCCAGGAGAAAAACCTTGTCTATGGCGCTGCCCAGAAACCCCAAATGAGGATCAAACTGCTTTGCCCTCGGCAACACCCCAATTGCATAGGCTACCTTAAACAGTGATGCTCTGTCGCAAATAGCCTGAGTCCAGACCTTCCAACAGACACCGACAGAGCTGGCTGCACACCCAGCACATTGGACCCACCACTGCCTTAGGCCACCATCCATTCCCAACCTGGGTTTTCAGTCATCGGAACCTAGACCTTATCTCCAATCCCTGCACAGGGGGGATCCTGATGCACAAGTCAGAACCCCTCCTTCCCCATGGCAAGAAACCTTGCTGCTGGCAGTGAGTCAAACCTCCAGTGTAGGAGAAAACGGCATGGCCCATGAGGCCACGCCCAAGCGTGAGGGCCGCCTTGGGCACAAACACACATTGTGACCCTCAGCGTGAGTACCTTATTCAAGTAACGCCTCTCAGTGACTGGACCAAGAGCCCGCATGTGTGGCTTGCCATGCCCATAGGCACCCAGGACTAACTAGATGGTGTGGATTCCAGTTGAGGGAACCCACTGCTGTGCTCTAGAGTCCCTCTCCTGGGGTGTCCCCTGTGGCAGAAAACAGTACTCTTCATTCCCACAGAATGAACACAAACACTTGGGAGCTTGGACAATCCCCCGAGAGGAAGGCTCTTCCTCGGCCTCTGAGACAACCCCTACCCTGACCGGACACTGTAAATGCAACACCCAGAGACAAAATCCTGAGTGACTGCCTCCCACTTGCCCTACTTTGATTTCCAGAGGATCTCCCCTCACGGACTAGAGATCAGGCCTGCCATTACATTGGCCCCTAGCTGAGCCAAGTTTGCTTTTCCAGACATCTGTCCCCACAGCCCTGGCAAACACAGCCTCTAGGCTGGGTCCTCTGGAGCCATAGCACAGGACCGTGCCTGCTCTCTCCTGGGAAACTGTGTCCATTCCTTTGGCCACACACCTCCAGAATATGAGAAACCTCAAGGCCTCCGAGGACATCCCACTACTGGGAGCCTCACTGGACTCACAGGGGCATTCGGACACAAGCTGAGCAGCTACATCCATGAATGCATGCACACAGATGTCAACAGAGATAGAAGGTTGAGCCGGACAGGCCTTTAGGCCGTAGTCTCAACTCTTGCTTTGGTTTCCAGGTGTCACTCCTCAGAGGCTTTGGTTCGAAGAACAGGGTATGGGGCTTTCCTGAGGCACGGAACAGAACTCCTCTCGTCTCCACATGGGAAGTTTCCTTGTTGGAGCCGTGTCAAACACCTCATGTTGGAGAATCCTGCAGAGTCCCTGAGCCACCTCCACATTCCAAGGTCTCCCAGGCCACCAAGCCACAGTAGGACTCATCTTCAGGAGAGTCCATTTCAACTCTCCCCTCTGGGTAGCTCACCCAGGAGCCCGCAGATTGAGCCTGCCTTGTCCTGACTAAAGAGTGGGAATATGAGGTGGCGTTCCCAGGCATCCATGCTTAGACACCTGCTCTCGAGTCTTTCCATATGGGGCCTCTTGGAACCATCCAATAGGACTCGACTGTCGTGCAGAAGGTAACCTTCAGTTTTGGAGCAGTTCACAAATCCCATCGTAGGCAAAACTTTCTGGCCTCATGAAGCCCCCACACCCTTCAGGAAGAGGCCATGCTGGACAAGAACTCTAGCCTGAGGCACGTCTCATAGTTGACATGACCTCAGTGCAGGAGATCTCGATTCAGCCTCTGCAGAGTGGGCCTGCCGTGCCCTCGGTCCCAAACCTCACGCTAGCTTGTGTTTTCAGACTTCCTTCCTCCCACTCCTGGCAAACAAGCCCTCTGGACTAGGAACACCGGAACCAAAACCCAGCCCAGTGTCTGCCCAACGGAAGAAAAACGTTTCCCTGTGGGGCTCTCCAGAAAACCCAATGAGGATCAACCTGCTCGGTCCTCGATGGTACCCGAACTGGATAGGCTGCTCTGGGCACTCATGCTCTGCCTGACACAGCCTGAAGCCAGACGTCCAGACAGACAAGGAGATAGCTGGCCGCACACCCAGCACTTCGGACACGCCATGGTCTTATGCCGTCACCTCATCCTAACCTTGGTTTTCAGATATCTGAACCTAGACATTATATCAATTCTCCACACAGCTGGGTATAGCAAGCACAAAACAGATCTCCTCCTTCCCCATGGCTGTCAAGCTTGCTCTTGGCATGGAGTCACACCTTCAGGGTGGGAGAAACCTACATGGCCCCTGAAGCCACGCCCAAACTTGAGTGCTGCTTGGGCACAAATTCACACTGTGACCCTCAGCATGAGCCCCATGTCAAAGAAAGGCATGTCAGGCCCTGGACCAAGAGCCCTCATATGGGGCTTGCCAAGCCCCTATGCACCCAATCCTCACCACGGTTTGAATTTTCCAGTCGCCCCGCCCGTACCTGGAGCTCTGCTCTGGAATCCCTTTCTTGGAGAGACCCATGAGCCAGACAACACGACTCCACCCTTCCCACAAAATGACCCCAAAGTCTTGGGAGCTGGGACAAATCCCCAGAGAGGGATACTCGTCCACAGTACCTCAGGCCACCGCTCCAATCCACGGCTATCCCGGACACAACATCCAGAGACAAAAGCCTGAAGGAACGCCTCCCACTCGCCCTTGTTTCAGAGGCCCAGGAGCTCCCTCTCGGGCTGTACATCCGTCCGGCCATACCCTAGGCGCCACTCATAAGCTGAGTTTGTGTATTCAGACTTCTGTGCCCACAGCCTGGACCCACACAACATCCAGGCTAGGGCCTCTGGACCAAACAGCGAAAGATTGTGCCTGCCCTCTCCAAGGAAAGTGTGCCCAATCCATTGACCACAACCCTACAGGTTAGGGAAAAGCTCCAAGGTCCCTGAGGCCATCAATAGTATAGGCCACCCTGGACTAAGAGGGGCTCTCTGACACCAGCGGAGCAACTATCCCACTTAGACTCTCAGACAGTGTCCCCAGAGAAAGAAGGTTGAAATGGACAGGCCCCCAGGCCCTAATCTGAACCTTAGCTTTCGTTTCCATGATTCCGTTCTCAGAGGACTGTTTTCGTAGACCAGCACATGGGGCTTTTCTGAGGCACCAAACCAAACTTCTCTCATCTCCACATGGCAGCAGCCTTCTTACTGGGATGTATCAAACACTTCAGGTTGGAGAGTTCCGCAGGGCCACTGAACAACCAGCACATTCCAAGGTCTCCATGGACCCAAACGCACATTATGACGCATCCTCAGGAGAGGCCATTTCAACTCAGCCCGCTGGGTCGCGTGTTCCAGAGGCAGCAGATCAAACATATCTTGTCGCTAATAGCCAATGGGAATGCGAGGCATGCAGTACAGGGATCCATCCTTCGAACCCTGCTCTCCAGTCCTTCCATATGGTATGTCCTGGAGCCATGCAACAGGACTCGAATGTCCCGCAGAAGGAAACCTTGTGGTTTGGGGCAACCTCCAAACTCAGCGTGGGAAAACTTCCTTGGCCTCATGAGGCCCCCACTTCATGAAGGTGCCATCATGGACACAACTCCAGCCTCAGCCAACGTCTGATCCTCAGCCTGACTTCAGATGAAGGAGATTTTGATTCAGCCTCTGCAGAGTGGGCCTGCTCAGCCCTTGGCTCCAATCCTCACACTAGCTTGTGTTTTCAGACTTCCGTCCTCACACTCCTGGCCCACAAACCCTCCCTACTGGGAATTCTGGGGCCACAATGAAGCACTGTGCCTGCCTCCCAGGAGAAAAACCTTATCTATGGCGCTGCCCAGAAACCCCAAATGAGGATCAAACTGCTTGGCGCTCGGCAACACCCCAATTGCATAGGCTACCTTAAACAGTGATGCTCTGTCGCAAATAGCCTGAGCCCAGACCTTCCAACAGACAACGACAGAGCTGGCTGCACACCCAGCACATTGGACCCGCCACTGCCTTAGGCCACCATCCATTCCCAACCTGGGTTTTCAGTCATCGGAACCTAGACCTTATCTCCAATCCGTGCACAGGGGGGAACCTGATGCACAAGTCAGAACCCCTCCTTCCCCATGGCAAGAAACCTTGTTGCTGGCAGTGAGTCAAACCTCCAGTGTAGGAGAAAACGGCATGGCCCATGAGGCCACGCCCAAGCGTGAGGGCCGCCTTGGGCACAAACACACATTGTGACCCTCAGCGTGAGTACCTTATTCAAGTAACGCCTCTCAGTGACTGGACCAAGAGCCCGCATATGTGGCTTGCCATGCCCATAGGCACCCAGGACTAACTA
This sequence comes from Mustela nivalis, assembly GCF_964662115.1. Lineage (NCBI taxonomy): Eukaryota > Metazoa > Chordata > Mammalia > Carnivora > Mustelidae > Mustela > Mustela nivalis. The sequence continues at coordinate 746,571 of NW_028136306.1, read as the reverse complement.
GATGGTGTGTATTCCAGTTGAGGGAACCCACTGCTGTGCTCTAGAGTCCCTCTCCTGGGGGGTCCCCTGTGGCAGAAAACAGTACTCTTCATTCCCACAGAATGAACACAAACACTTGGGAGCTTGGACAATGCCCCGAGAGGAAGGCTCTTCCTCGGCCTCTGAGACAACCCCTACCCTGACCGGACACTGTAAACGCAACACCCAGAGACAAAATCCTGAGTGACTGCCTCCCACTTGCCCTACTTTGATTTCCAGAGGATCTCCCCTCACGGACTAGAGATCAGGCCTGCCATTACATTGGCCCCTAGCTGAGCCAAGTTTGCTTTTTCAGACATCTGTCCCCACAGCCCTGGCAAACACAGCCTCTAGGCTGGGTCCTCTGGAGCCATAGCACAGGACCGTGCCTGCTCTCTCCTGGGAAACTGTGTCCATTCCTTTGGCCACACCCCTCCAGAATATGAGAAACCTCAAGGCCTCCGAGGACATCCCACTACTGGGAGCCTCACTGGACTCACAGGGGCATTCGGACACAAGCTGAGCAGCTACATCCATGAATGCATGCACACAGATGTCAACAGAGATAGAAGGTTGAGCCGGACAGGCCTTTAGGCCGTAGTCTCAACTCTTGCTTTGGTTTCCAGGTGTCACTCCTCAGAGGCTTTGGTTCGAAGAACAGGTTATGGGGCTTTCCTGAGGCACGGAACAGAACTCCTCTCGTCTCCACATGGGAAGTTTCCTTGTTGGAGCCGTGTCAAACACCTCATGTTGGAGAATCCTGCAGAGTCCCTGAGCCACCTCCACATTCCAAGGTCTCCCAGGCCACCAAGCCACAGTAGGACTCATCATCAGGAGAGTCCATTTCAACTCTCCCCTCTGGGTAGCTCACCCAGGAGCCCGCAGATTGAGCCTGCCTTGTCCTGACTAAAGAGTGGGAATATGAGGTGGCGTTCCCAGGCATCCATGCTTAGACACCTGCTCTCGAGTCTTTCCATATGGGGCCTCTTGGAACCATCCAATAGGACTCGACTGTCGTGCAGAAGGTAACCTTCAGTTTTGGAGCAGTTCACAAATCCCATCGTAGGCAAAACTTTCTGGCCTCATGTAGCCCCCACACCCTTCAGGAAGAAGCCATGCTGGACAAGAACTCTAGCCTGAGGCACGTCTCATATTTGACATGACCTCAGTGCAGGAGATCTCGATTCAGCCTCTGCAGAGTGGGCCTGCCGTGCCCTCGGTCCCAAACCTCACGCTAGCTTGTGTTTTCAGACTTCCTTCCTCACACTCCTGGCAAACAAGCCCTCCGGACTAGGAACTCCAGAACCAAAACCCAGCCCAGTGTCTGCCCAACGGAAGAAAAACGTTTCCCTGTGGGGCTCTCCAGAAAACCCAGATGAGGATCAACCTGCTCGGGCCTCGACGGTACCCGAACTGGATAGGCTGCTCTGGGCACTCATGCTCTGCCTGACACAGCCTGAAGCCAGACGTCCAGACAGACAAGGAGACAGCTGGCCGCACACCCAGCACTTCAGACACGCCATGGTCTTATGCCGTCACCTCATCCTAACCTTGGTTTTCAGATATCTGAACCTAGACATTATATCAATTCTCCACAAAGCTGGGTATAGCAAGCACAAAACAGAACTCCTCCTTCTCCATGGCTGTCAAGCTTGCTCTTGGCATGGAGTCACACCTTCAGGGTGGGAGAAACCTTCATGGCCCCTGATGCCACGCCCAAACTTGAGTGCTGCTTGGGCACAAATTCACACTGTGACCCTCAGCATGAGCCCCATGTCAAAGAAAGGCATGTCAGGCCCTGGACCAAGAGCCCACATATGGGGCTTGCCAAGCCCCTATGCATTCAATCCTCACGACGGTTTGAATTTTCCAGTCGCCCCGCCCGTACCTGGAGCTCTGCTCTGGAATCCCTTTCTTGGAGAGACCCATGAGCCAGACAACACGACTCCACCCTTCCCACAAAATGACCCCAAAGTCTTGGGAGCTGGGACAAATCCCCAGAGAGGGATACTCGTCCACAGTACCTGAGGCCACCGCTCCAATCCACGGCTATCCCGGACACAACATCCAGAGACAAAAGCCTGAAGGAACGCCTCCCACTCGCCCTTGTTTCAGAGGCCCAGGAGCTCCCTCTCGGGCTGTACATCCGTCCGGCCATACCCTAGGCGCCACTCATAAGCTGAGTTTGTGTATTCAGACTTCTGTGCCCACAGCCTGGACCCACACAACATCCAGGCTAGGGCCTCTGGACCAAACAGCGAAAGATTGTGCCTGCCCTCTCCAAGGAAAGTGTGCCCAATCCATTGACCACAACCCTACAGGTTAGGGAAAAGCTCCAAGGTCCCTGAGGCCATCAATAGTATAGGCCACCCTGGACTAAGAGGGGCTCTCTGACACCAGCGGAGCAACTATCTCCACTTAGACTCTCAGACAGTGTCCCCAGAGACAGAAGGTTGAAATGGACAGGCCCCCAGGCCCTAATCTGAACCTTAGCTTTGGTTTCCATGTTTCCGTTCTCAGAGGACTGTTTTCATAGACCAGCACATGGGGCTTTTCTGAGGCACCAAACCAAACATCTCTCATCTCCACATGGGCAGCTTTCTTACTGGGATGTATCAAACACTTCAGGTAGGAGAGTTCCGCAGGGCCACTGAACAACCAGCACATTCCAAGGTCTCCATGGACCCAAACGCACATTATGACGCATCCTCAGGAGAGGCCATTTCAACTCAGCCCCCTGGGTCGCGTGTTCCAGAGGCAGCAGATCAAACATATCTTGTCGCTAATAGCCAATGGGAATGCGAGGCATGCTGTACAGGGATCCATCCTTCGAACCCTGCTCTCCAGTCCTTCCATATGGTATGTCCTGGAGCCATGCAACAGGACTCGAATGTCCCGCAGAAGGAAACCTTGTGGTTTGGGGCAACCTCCAAACTCAGCGTGGGAAAACTTCCTTGGCCTCATGAGGCCCCCACTTCATGAAGGTGCCATCATGGACACATACTGCAGCCTCAGCCAACGTCTGATCCTCAGCCTGACTTCAGATGCAGGGGATTTTGATTCAGCCTCTGCAGAGTGGGCCTGCTCTGCCCTTGGCTCCATTCCTCACACTAGCTTGTGTTTTCAGACTTCCGTCCTCACACTCCTGGCCCACAAACCCTCCTTACTGGGAATTCTGGGCCCACAATGAAGCACTGTGCCTGACTCCCAGGAGAAAAACATTGTCTATGGCTCTGCCCAGAAACCCCAAATGAGGATCAAACTGCTTGGCTTTCGGCAATACCCAAATTGCATAGGCTACCTTAAACAGTGATGCTCTGTCGCAAATAGCCTGAGCCCAGACCTTCCAACAGACACCGACACAGCTGGCTGCACACCCAGCACATTGGACCCGCCACTGCCTTAGGCCACCATCCATTCCCAACCTGGGTTTTCAGTCATCGGAACCTAGACCTTATCTCCAATCCCTGCACAGGGGGGAACCTGATGCACATTCAGAAGCCCTCCTTCCCCATGGCAAGAAACCTTGCTGATGGCAGTGAGTCAAACCTTCGGTGTAGGAGAAAATGGCATGGCCCATGAGGCCACGCCCAAGCGTGAGGGCCGCCTTGGGCACAAACACACATTGTGACCCTCAGCGTGAGTACCTTATTCAAGTAACGCCTCTCAGTGACTGGACCAAGAGCCCGCATATGTGGCTTGCCATGCCCATAGGCACCCAGGACTAACTAGATGGTGTGTATTCCATTTGAGGGAACCCACTGCTGTGCTCTAGAGTCCCTCTCCTGGGGGGTCCCCTGTGGCAGAAAACAGTACTCTTCATTCCCACAGAATGAACACAAACACTTGGGAGCTTGGACAATCCCCCGAGAGGAAGGCTCTTCCTCGGCCTCTGAGACAACCCCTACCCAGACCGGACACTGTAAACGCAACACCCAGAGACAAAATCCTGAGTGACTGCCTCCCACTTGCCCTACTTTGATTTCCAGAGGATCTCCCCTCACGGACTAGAGATCAGGCCTGCCATTACATTGGCCCCTAGCTGAGCCAAGTTTGCTTTTTCAGACATCTGTCCCCACAGCCCTGGCAAACACAGCCTCTAGGCTGGGTCCTCTGGAGCCATAGCACAGGACCGTGCCTGCTCTCTCCTGGGAAACTGTGTCCATTCCTTTGGCCACACACCTCCAGAATATGAGAAACCTCAAGGCCTCCGAGGACATCCCACTACTGGGAGCCTCACTGGACTCACAGGGGCATTCGGACACAAGCTGAGCAGCTACATCCATGAATGCATGCACACAGATGTCAACAGAGATAGAAGGTTGAGCCGGACAGGCCTTTAGGCCGTAGTCTCAACTCTTGCTTTGGTTTCCAGGTGTCACTCCTCAGAGGCTTTGGTTCGAAGAACAGGGTATGGGGCTTTCCTGAGGCACGGAACAGAACTCCTCTCGTCTCCACATGGGAAGTTTCCTTGTTGGAGCCGTGTCAAACACCTCATGTTGGAGAATCCTGCAGAGTCCCTGAGCCACCTCCACATTCCAAGGTCTCCCAGGCCACCAAGCCACAGTAGGACTCATCTTCAGGAGAGTCCATTTCAACTCTCCCCTCTGGGTAGCTCACCCAGGAGCCCGCAGATTGAGCCTGCCTTGTCCTGACTAAAGAGTGGGAATATGAGGTGGCGTTCCCAGGCATCCATGCTTAGACACCTGCTCTCGAGTCTTTCCATATGGGGCCTCTTGGAACCATCCAATAGGACTCGACTGTCGTGCAGAAGGTAACCTTCAGTTTTGGAGCAGTTCACAAATCCCATCGTAGCCAAAACTTTCTGGCCTCATGAAGCCCCCACACCCTTCAGGAAGAGGCCATGCTGGACAAGAACTCTAGCCTGAGGCACGTCTCATAGTTGACATGACCTCAGTGCAGGAGATCTCGATTCAGCCTCTGCAGAGTGGGCCTGCCGTGCCCTCGGTCCCAAACCTCACGCTAGCTTGTGTTTTCAGACTTCCTTCCTCCCACTCCTGGCAAACAAGCCCTCTGGACTAGGAACTCCGGAACCAAAACCCAGCCCAGTGTCTGCCCAACGGAAGAAAAACGTTTCCCTGTGGGGCTCTCCAGAAAACCCAATGAGGATCAACCTGCTCGGTCCTCGATGGTACCCGAACTGGATAGGCTGCTCTGGGCACTCATGCTCTGCCTGACACAGCCTGAAGCCAGTCTTCCAGACAGACAAGGAGACAGCTGGCCGCACACCCAGCACTTCGGACACGCCATGGTCTTATGCCGTCACCTCATCCTAACCTTGGTTTTCAGATATCTGAACCTAGACATTATATCAATTCTCCACACAGCTGGGTATAGCAAGCACAAAACAGAACTCCTCCTTCCCCATGGCTGTCAAGCTTGGTCTTGGCATGGAGTCACACCTTCAGGGTGGGAGAAACCTTCATGGGCCCTGAAGCCACGCCCAAACTTGAGTGCTGCTTGGGCACAAATTCACACTGTGACCCTCAGCATGAACCCCTGTCAAAGAAAGGCCTGTCAGGCCCTGGACCAAGAGCCCTCATATGGGGCTTGCCAAGCCCCTATGCACCCAATCCTCACCACGGTTTGAAATTTCCAGTCGCCCCGCCCGTACCTGGAGCTCTGCTCTGGAATCCCTTTCTTGGAGAGACCCATGAGCCAGACAACACGACTCCACCCTTCCCACAAAATGACCCCAAAATCTTGGGAGCTGGGACAAATCCCCAGAGAGGGATACTCGACCACAGTACCTGAGGCCACCGCTCCAATCCACGGCTATCCCGGACACAACATCCAGAGACAAAAGCCTGAAGGAACGCCTCCCACTCGCCCTTGTTTCAGAGGCCCAGGAGCTCCCTCTCGGGCTGTACATCCAGCCGGCCATACCCTAGGCGCCACTCATAAGCTGAGTTTGTGTATTCAGACTTCTATGCCCACAGCCTGGACCCACACAACATCCAGGCTAGGGCCTCTGGACCAAACAGCAAAAGATTGTGCCTGCCCTCTCCAAGGAAAGTGTGCCCAATCCATTGACCACAACCCTACAGGTTAGGGAAAAGCTCCAAGGTCCCTGAGGCCATCAATAGTATAGGCCACCCTGGACTAAGAGGGGTTCTCTGACACCAGCGGAGCAACTATCTCCACTTAGACTCTCAGACAGTGTCCCCAGAGACAGAAGGTTGAAATGGACAGGCCCCCAGGCCCTAATCTGAACCTTAGCTTTGGTTTCCATGTTTCCGTTCTCAGAGGACTGTTTTCGTAGACCAGCACATGGGGCTTTTCTGAGGCACCAAACCAAACCTCTCTCATCTCCACATGGCAGCAGCCTTCTTACTGGGATGTATCAAACACTTCAGGTAGGAGAGTTCCGCAGGGCCACTGAACAACCAGCACATTCCAAGGTCTCCATGGACCCAAACGCACATTATGACGCATCCTCAGGAGAGGCCATTTCAACTCAGCCCCCTGGGTCGCGTGTTGCAGAGGCAGCAGATCAAACATATTTTGTCGCTAATAGCCAATGGGAATGCGAGGCATGCAGTACAGGGATCCATCCTTCGAACCCTGCTCTCCAGTCCTTCCATATGGTATGTCCTGGAGCCATGCAACAGGACTCGAATGTCCCGCAGAAGGAAACCTTGTGGTTTGGGGCAACCTCCAAACTCAGCGTGGGAAAACTTCCTTGGCCTCATGAGGCCCCCACTTCATGAAGGTGCCATCATGGACACATACTCCAGCCTCAGCCAACGTCTGATCCTCAGCCTGACTTCAGATGCAGGAGATTTTGATTCAGCCTCTGCAGAGTGGGCCTGCTCTGCCCTTGGCTCCAATCCTTACACTAGCTTGTGTTTTCAGACTTCCGTCCTCACACTCCTGGCCCACAAACCCTCCCTACTGGGAATTCTGGGGCCACAATGAAGCACTGTGCCTGCCTCCCAGGAGAAAAACCTTGTCTATGGCGCTGCCCAGAAACCCCAAATGAGGATCAAACTGCTTGGCGCTCGGCAACACCCCAATTGCATAGGCTACCTTAAACAGTGATGCTCTGTCGCAAATAGCCTGAGCCCAGACCTTCCAACAGACACCGACAGAGCTGGCTGCACACCCAGCACATTGGACCCGCCACTGCCTTAGGCCAGCATCCATTCCCAACCTGGGTTTTCAGTCATCGGAACCTAGACCTTATCTCCAATCCCTGCACAGGGGGGATCCTGATGCACAAGTCAGAACCCCTCCTTCCCCATGGCAAGAAACCTTGCTGCTGGCAGTGAGTCAAACCTCCAGTGTAGGAGAAAACGGCATGGCCCATGAGGCCACGCCCAAGCGTGAGGGCCGCCTTGGGCACAAACATACATTGTGACCCTCAGCGTGAGTACCTTATTCAAGTAACGCCTCTCAGTGACTGGACCAAGAGCCCGCATATGTGGCTTGCCATGCCCATAGGCACCCAGGACTAACTAGATGGTGTGGATTCCAGTTGAGGGAACCCACTGCTGTGCTCTAGAGTCCCTCTCCTGGGGTGTCCCCTGTGGCAGAAAACAGTACTCTTCATTCCCACAGAATGAACACAAACACTTGGGAGCTTGGACAATCCCCCGAGAGGAAGGCTCTTCCTCGGCCTCTGAGACAACCCCTACCCTGACCGGACACTGTAAATGCAACACCCAGAGACAAAATCCTGAGTGACTGCCTCCCACTTGCCCTACTTTGATTTCCAGAGGATCTCCCCTCACGGACTAGAGATCAGGCCTGCCATTACATTGGCCCCTAGCTGAGCCAAGTTTGCTTTTTCAGACATCTGTCCCCACAGCCCTGGCAAACACAGCCTCTAGGCTGGGTCCTCTGGAGCCATAGCACAGGACCGTGCCTGCTCTCTCCTGGGAAACTGTGTCCATTCCTTTGGCCACACCCCTCCAGAATATGAGAAACCTCAAGGCCTCCGAGGACATCCCACTACTGGGAGCCTCACTGGACTCACAGGGGCATTCGGACACAAGCTGAGCAGCTACATCCATGAATGCATGCACACAGATGTCAACAGAGATAGAAGGTTGAGCCGGACAGGCCTTTAGGCCGTAGTCTCAACTCTTGCTTTGGTTTCCAGGTGTCACTCCTCAGAGGCTTTGGTTCGAAGAACAGGGTATGGGGCTTTCCTGAGGCACGGAACAGAACTCCTCTCGTCTCCACATGGGAAGTTTCCTTGTTGGAGCCGTGTCAAACACCTCATGTTGGAGAATCCTGCAGAGTCCCTGAGCCACCTCCACATTCCAAGGTCTCCCAGGCCACCAAGCCACAGTAGGACTCATCTTCAGGAGAGTCCATTTCAACTCTCCCCTCTGGGTAGCTCACCCAGGAGCCCGCAGATTGAGCCTGCCTTGTCCTGACTAAAGAGTGGGAATATGAGGTGGCGTTCCCAGGCATCCATGCTTAGACACCTGCTCTTGAGTCTTTCCATATGGGGCCTCTTGGAACCATCCAATAGGACTCGACTGTCGTGCAGAAGGTAACCTTCAGTTTTGGAGCAGTTCACAAATCCCATCGTAGGCAAAACTTTCTGGCCTCATGAAGCCCCCACACCCTTCAGGAAGAGGCCATGCTGGACAAGAACTCTAGCCTGAGGCACGTCTCATAGTTGACATGACCTCAGTGCAGGAGATCTCGATTCAGCCTCTGCAGAGTGGGCCTGCCGTGCCCTTGGTCCCAAACCTCACGCTAGCTTGTGTTTTCAGACTTCCTTCCTCCCACTCCTGGCAAACAAGCCCTCTGGACTAGGAACTCCGGAACCAAAACCCAGCCCAGTGTCTGCCCAACGGAAGAAAAACGTTTCCCTGTGGGGCTCTCCAGAAAACCCAATGAGGATCAACCTGCTCGGTCCTCGATGGTACCCGAACTGGATAGGCTGCCTTGGGCACTCATGCTCTGCCTGACACAGCCTGAAGCCAGACGTCCAGACAGACAAGGAGACAGCTGGCCGCACACCCAGCACTTCGGACACGCCATGGTCTTATGCCGTCACCTCATCCTAACCTTGGTTTTCAGATATCTGAACCTAGACATTATATCAATTCTCCACACAGCTGGGTATAGCAAGCACAAAACAGAACTCCTCCTTCCCCATGGCTGTCAAGCTTGCTCTTGGCATGGAGTCACACCTTCAGGGTGGGAGAAACCTTCATGGCCCCTGAAGCCACGCCCAAACTTGAGTGCTGCTTGGGCACAAATTCACACTGTGACCCTCAGCATGAGCCCCATGTCAAAGAAAGGCCTGTCAGGCCCTGGACCAAGAGCCCTCATATGGGGCTTGCCAAGCCCCTATGCACCCAATCCTCACGACGGTTTGAAATTTCCAGTCGCCCCGCCCGTACCTGGAGCTCTGCTCTGGAATCCCTTTCTTGGAGAGACCCATGAGCCAGACAACACGACTCCACCCTTCCCACAAAATGACCCCAAAGTCTTGGGAGCTGGGACAAATCCCCAGAGAGGGATACTCGTCCACAGTACCTGAGGCCACCGCTCCAATCCACGGCTATCCCGGACACAACATCCAGAGACAAAAGCCTGAAGGAACGCCTCCCACTCGCCCTTGTTTCAGAGGCCCAGGAGCTCCCTCTCGGGCTGTACATCCGGCCGGCCATACCCTAGGCGCCACTCATAAGCTGAGTTTGTGTATTCAGACTTCTGTGCCCACAGCCTGGACCCACACAACATCCAGGCTAGGGCCTCTGGACCAAACAGCGAAAGATTGTGCCTGCCCTCTCCAAGGAAAGTGTGCCCAATCCATTGACCACAACCCCACAGGTTAGGGAAAAGCTCCAAGGTCCCTGAGGCCATCAATAGTATAGGCCACCCTGGACTAAGAGGGGTTCTCTGACCCCAGCGGAGCAACTATCTCCACTTAGACTCTCAGACAGTGTCCCCAGAGACAGAAGGTTGAAATGGACAGGCCCCCAGGCCCTTATCTGAACCTTAGCTTTGGTTTCCATGTTTCCGTTCTCAGAGGACTGTTTTCGTAGACCAGCACATGGGGCTTTTCTGAGGCACCAAACCAAACCTCTCTCATCTCCACATGGCAGCAGCCTTCTTACTGGGATGTATCAAACACTTCAGGTAGGAGAGTTCCGCAGGGCCACTGAACAACCAGCACATTCCAAGGTCTCCATGGACCCAAACGCACATTATGACGCATCCTCAGGAGAGGCCATTTCAACTCAGCCCGCTGGGTCGCGTGTTCCAGAGGCAGCAGATCAAACATATCTTGTCGCTAATAGCCAATGGGAATGCGAGGCATGCAGTACAGGGATCCATTCTTCGAACCCTGCTCTCCAGTCCTTCCATATGGTATGTCCTGGAGCCATGCAACAAGACTCGAATGTCCCGCAGAAGGAAACCTTGTGGTTTGGGGCAACCTCCAAACTCAGCGTGGGAAAACTTCCTTGGCCTCATGAGGCCCCCACTTCATGAAGGTGCCATCATGGACACATACTCCAGCCTCAGCCAACGTCTGATCCTCAGCCTGACTTCAGATGCAGGAGATTTTGATTCAGCCTCTGCAGAGTGGGCCTGCTCTGCCCTTGGCTCCAATCCTTACACTAGCTTGTGTTTTCAGACTTCCGTCCTCACACTCCTGGCCCACAAACCCTCCCTACTGGGAATTCTGGGGCCACAATGAAGCACTGTGCCTGCCTCCCAGGAGAAAAACATTGTCTATGGCGCTGCCCAGAAACCCCAAATGAGGATCAAACTGCTTGGCGCTCGGCAACACCCCAATTGCATAGGCTACCTTAAACAGTGATGCTCTGTCGCAAATAGCCTGAGCCCAGACCTTCCAACAGACACCGACAGAGCTGGCTGCACACCCAGCACATTGGACCCGCCACTGCCTTAGGCCACCATCCATTCCCAACCTGGGTTTTCAGTCATCGGAACCTAGACCTTATCTCCAATCCTTGCACAGGGGGGAACCTGATGCACAAGTCAGAACCCCTCATTCCCCATGGCAAGAAACCTTGCTGCTGGCAGTGAGTCAAACCTCCAGTGTAGGAGAAAACGGCATGGCCCATGAGGCCACGCCCAAGCGTGAGGGCCGCCTTGGGCACAAACACACATTGTGACCCTCAGCGGGAGTACCTTATTCAAGTATCGCCTCTCAGTGACTGGACCAAGAGCCCGCATATGTGGCTTGCCATGCCCATAGGCACCCAGGACTAACTAGATGGTGTGTATTCCAGATGAGGGAACCCACTGCTGTGCTCTAGAGTCCCTCTCCTGGGGGGTCCCCTGTGGCAGAAAACAGTACTCTTCATTCCCACAGAATGAACACAAACACTTGGGAGCTTGGACAATCCCCCGAGAGGAAGGCTCTTCCTCGGCCTCTGAGACAACCCCTACCCTGACCGGACACTGTAAACGCAACACCCAGAGACAAAATCCTGAGTGACTGCCTCCCACTTGCCCTACTTTGATTTCCAGAGGATCTCCCCTCACGGACTAGAGATCAGGCCTGCCATTACATTGGCCCCTAGCTGAGCCAAGTTTGCTTTTTCAGACATCTGTCCCCACAGCCCTGGCAAACACAGCCTCTAGGCTGGGTCCTCTGGAGCCATAGCACAGGACCGTGCCTGCTCTCTCCTGGGAAACTGTGTCCATTCCTTTGGCCACACACCTCCAGAATATGAGAAACCTCAAGGCCTCCGAGGACATCCCACTACTGGGAGCCTCACTGGACTCACAGGGGCATTCGGACACAAGCTGAGCAGCTACATCCATGAATGCATGCACACAGATGTCAACAGAGATAGAAGGTTGAGCCGGACAGGCCTTTAGGCCGTAGTCTCAACTCTTGCTTTGGTTTCCAGGTGTCACTCCTCAGAGGCTTTGGTTCGAAGAACAGGGTATGGGGCTTTCCTGAGGCACGGAACAGAACTCCTCTCGTCTCCACATGGGAAGTTTCCTTGTTGGAGCCGTGTCAAACACCTCATGTTGGAGAATCCTGCAGAGTCCCTGAGCCACCTCCACATTCCAAGGTCTCCCAGGCCACCAAGCCACAGTAGGACTCATCTTCAGGAGAGTCTATTTCAACTCTCCCCTCTGGGTAGCTCACCCAGGAGCCCGCAGATTGAGCCTGCCTTGTCCTGACTAAAGAGTGGGAATATGAGGTGGCGTTCCCAGGCATCCATGCTTAGACACCTGCTCTCGAGTCTTTCCATATGGGGCCTCTTGGAACCATCCAATAGGACTCGACTGTCGTGCAGAAGGTAACCTTCAGTTTTGGAGCAGTTCACAAATCCCATCGTAGGCAAAACTTTCTGGCCTCATGAAGCCCCCACACCCTTCAGGAAGAGGCCATGCTGGACAAGAACTCTAGCCTGAGGCACGTCTCATAGTTGACATGACCTCAGTGCAGGAGATCTCGATTCAGCCTCTGCAGAGTGGGCCTGCTGTGCCCTCGGTCCCAAACCTCACGCTAGCTTGTGTTTTCAGACTTCCTTCCTCACACTCCTGGCAAACAAGCCCTCCGGACTAGGAACTCCAGAACCAAAACCCAGCCCAGTGTCTGCCCAACGGAAGAAAAGGTTTCCCTGTGGGGCTCTCCAGAAAACCCAGATGAGGATCAACCTGCTCGTTCCTCGATGGTACCCGAACTGGATAGGCTGCTCTGGGCACTCATGCTCTGCCTGACACAGCCTGAAGCCAGACGTCCAGACAGAGAAGGAGACAGTTGGCCGCACACCCAGCACTTCAGACACGCCATGGTCTTATGCCGTCACCTCATCCTAACCTTGGTTTTCAGATATCTGAACCTAGACATATCAATTCTCCACACAGCTGGGTGTAGCAGCACAAAACAGAACTCCTCCTTCTCCATGGCTGTCAAGCTTGCTCTTGGCATGGAGTCACACTTTCAGGGTGGGAGAAACCTTCATGGCCCCTGATGCCACGCCCAAACTTGAGTGCTGCTTGGGCACAAATTCACACTGTGACCCTCAGCATGAGCCCCATGTCAAAGAAAGGCCTGTCAGGGCCTGGACCAAGAGCCCACATATGGGGCTTGCCAAGCCCCTATGCACCCAATCCTCACCACGGTTTGAATTTTCCAGTCGCCCCGCCCGTACCTGGAGCTCTGCTCTGGAATCCCTTTCTTGGAGAGACCCATGAGCCAGACAACACGACTCCACCCTTCCCACAAAATGACCCCAAACTCTTGGGAGCTGGGACAAATCCCCAGAGAGGGATACTCGTCCACAGTACCTGAGGCCACCGCTCCAATCCACGGCTATCCCGGACACAACATCCAGAGACAAAAGCCTGAAGGAACGCCTCCCACTCGCCCTTGTTTCAGAGGCCCAGGAGCTCCCTCTCGGGCTGTACATCCGGCCGGCCATACCCTAGGCGCCACTCATAAGCTGAGTTTGTGTATTCAGACTTCTGTGCCCACAGCCTGGACCCACACAACATCCAGGCTAGGGCCTCTGGACCAAACAGCGAAAGATTGTGCCTGCCCTCTCCAAGGAAAGTGTGCCCAATCCATTGACCACAACCCTACAGGTTAGGGAAAAGCTCCAAGGTCCCTGAGGCCATCAATAGTATAGGCCACCCTGGACTAAGAGGGGCTCTCTGACACCAGCGGAGCAACTATCTCCACTTAGACTCTCAGACAGTGTCCCCAGAGACAGAAGGTTGAAATGGACAGGCCCCCAGGCCCTAATCTGAACCTTAGCTTTGGTTTCCATGTTTCCGTTCTCAGAGGACTGTTTTCGTAGACCAGCACATGGGGCTTTTCTGAGGCACCAAACCAAACCTCTCTCATCTCCACATGGCAGCAGCCTTCTTACTGGGATGTATCAAACACTTCAGGTTGGAGAGTTCCGCAGGGCCACTGAACAACCAGCACATTCCAAGGTCTCCATGGACCCAAACGCACATTATGACGCATCCTCAGGAGAGGCCATTTCAACTCAGCCCGCTGGGTCGCGTGTTCCAGAGGCAGCAGATCAAACATATCTTGTCGCTAATAGCCAATGGGAATGCGAGGCATGCAGTACAGGGATCCATCCTTCGAACCCTGCTCTCCAGTCCTTCCATATGGTATGTCCTGGAGCCATGCAACAGGACTCGAATGTCCCGCAGAAGGAAACCTTGTGGTTTGGGGCAACCTCCAAACTCAGCGTGGGAAAACTTCCTTGGCCTCATGAGGCCCCCACTTCATGAAGGTGCCATCATGGACACATACTGCAGCCTCAGCCAACGTCTGATCCTCAGCCTGACTTCAGATGCAGGAGATTTTGATTCAGCCTCTGCAGAGTGGGCCTGCTCTGCCCTTGGCTCCATTCCTCACACTAGCTTGTGTTTTCAGACTTCCGTCCTCACACTCCTGGCCCACAAACCCTCCCTACTGGGAATTCTGGGCCCACAATGAAGCACTGTGCCTGACTCCCAGGAGAAAAACATTGTCTATGGCTCTGCCCAGAAACCCCAAATAAGGATCAAACTGCTTGGCTTTCGGCAATACCCCAATTGCATAGGCTACCTTAAACAGTGATGCTCTGTCGCAAATAGCCTGAGCCCAGACCTTCCAACAGACACCGACACAGCTGGCTGCACACCCAGCACATTGGACCCGCCACTGCCTTAGGCCAACATCCATTCCCAACCTGGGTTTTCAGTCATCGGAACCTAGACCTTATCTCCAATCCCTGCACAGGGGGGAACCTGATGCACATTCAGAAGCCCTCCTTCCCCATGGCAAGAAACCTTGCTGCTGGCAGTGAGTCAAATCTTCGTGTAGGAGAAAATGGCATGGCCCATGAGGCCACGCCCAAGCGTGAGGGCCGCCTTGGGCACAAACACACATTGTGACCCTCAGCGTGAGTACCTTATTCAAGTAACGCCTCTCAGTGACTGGACCAAGAGCCCGCATATGTGGCTTGCCATGCCCATAGGCACCCAGGACTAACTAGATGGTGTGTATTCCATTTGAGGGAACCCACTGCTGTGCTCTAGAGTCCCTCTCCTGGGGGGTCCCCTGTGGCAGAAAACAGTACTCTTCATTCCCACAGAATGAACACAAACACTTGGGAGCTTGGACAATCCCCCGAGAGGAAGGCTCTTCCTCGGCCTCTGAGACAACCCCTACCCTGACCGGACACTGTAAACGCAACACCCAGAGACAAAATCCTGAGTGACTGCCTCCCACTTGCCCTACTTTGATTTCCAGAGGATCTCCCCTCACGGACTAGAGATCAGGCATGCCATTACATTGGCCCCTAGCTGAGCCAAGTTTGCTTTTTCAGACATCTGTCCCCACAGCCCTGGCAAACACAGCCTCTAGGCTGGGTCCTCTGGAGCCATAGCACAGGACCGTGCCTGCTCTCTCCTGGGAAACTGTGTCCATTCCTTTGGCCACACACCTCCAGAATATGAGAAACCTCAAGGCCTCCGATGACATCCCACTACTGGGAGCCTCACTGGACTTACAGGGGCATTCGGACACAAGCTGAGCAGCTACATCCATGAATGCATGCACACAGATGTCAACAGAGATAGAAGGTTGAGCCGGACAGGCCTTTAGGCCGTAGTCTCAACTCTTGCTTTGGTTTCCAGGTGTCACTCCTCAGAGGCTTTGGTTCGAAGAACAGGGTATGGGGCTTTCCTGAGGCACGGAACAGAACTCCTCTCGTCTCCACATGGGAAGTTTCCTTGTTGGAGCCGTGTCAAACACCTCATGTTGGAGAATCCTGCAGAGTCCCTGAGCCACCTCCACATTCCAAGGTCTCCCAGGCCACCAAGCCACAGTAGGACTCATCTTCAGGAGAGTCCATTTCAACTCTCCCCTCTGGGTAGCTCACCCAGGAGCCCGCAGATTGAGCCTGCCTTGTCCTGACTAAAGAGTGGGAATATGAGGTGGCGTTCCCAGGCATCCATGCTTAGACATCTGCTCTCGAGTCTTTCCATATGGGGCCTCTTGGAACCATCCAATAGGACTCGACTGTCGTGCAGAAGGTAACCTTCAGTTTTGGAGCAGTTCACAAATCCCATCGTAGGCAAAACTTTCTGGCCTCATGAAGCCCCCACACCCTTCAGGAAGAGGCCATGCTGGACAAGAACTCTAGCCTGAGGCACGTCTCATAGTTGACATGACCTCAGTGCAGGAGATCTCGATTCAGCCTCTGCAGAGTGGGCCTGCCGTGCCCTCGGTCCCAAACCTCACGCTAGCTTGTGTTTTCAGACTTCCTTCCTCACACTCCTGGCAAACAAGCCCTCCGGACTAGCAACTCCAGAACCAAAACCCAGCCCAGTGTCTGCCCAACGGAAGAAAAACGTTTCCCTGTGGGGCTCTCCAGAAAACCCAGATGAGGATCAACCTGCACGGGCCTCGACGGTACCCGAACTGGATAGGCTGCTCTGGGCACTCATGCTCTGCCTGACACAGCCTAAAGCCAGACGTCCAGACAGAAAAAGAGACAGCTGGCCGCACACCCAGCACTTCGGACACGCCATGGTCTTATGCCGTCACCTCATCCTAACCTTGGTTTTCAGATATCTGAACCTAGACATTATATCAATTCTCCACACAGCTGGGTATAGCAAGCACAAAACAGAACTCCTCCTTCCCCATGGCTGTCAAGCTTGCTCTTGGCATGGAGTCACACCTTCAGGGTGGGAGAATCGTTCATGGCCCCTGATTCCACGCCCAAACTTGAGTGCTGCTTGGGCACAAATTCACACTGTGACCGTCAGCATGAGCCCCATGTCAAAGAAAGGCCTGTCAGGGCCTGGACCAAGAGCCCACATATGGGGCTTGCCAAGCCCCTATGCACCCAATCCTCACCACGGTTTGAATTTTCCAGTCGCCCCGCCTGAACCTGGAGTTCTGCTCTGGAATCCCTTTCTTGGAGAGACCCATGAGCCAGACAACACGACTCCACCCTTCCCACAAAATGACCCCAAACTCTTGGGAGCTGGGACAAATCCCCAGAGAGGGATACTCGTCCACAGTACCTGAGGCCACCGCTCCAATCCACGGCTATCCCGGACACAACATCCAGAGACAAAAGCCTGAAGGAACGCCTCCCACTCGCCCTTGTTTCAGAGGCCCAGGAGCTCCCTCTCGGGCTGTACATCCGGCCGGCCATACCCTAGGCGCCACTCATAAGCTGAGTTTGTGTATTCAGACATCTGTGCCCACAGCCGGGACCCACACAACATCCAGGCTAGGGCCTCTGGACCAAACAGCGAAAGATTGTGCCTGCCCTCTCCAAGGAAAGTGTGCCCAATCCATTGACCACAACCCTACAGGTTAGGGAAAAGCTCCAAGGTCCCTGAGGCCATCAATAGTATAGGCCACCCTGGACTAAGAGGGGCTCTCTGACACCAGCGGAGCAACTATCTCCACTTAGACTCTCAGAGAGTGTCCCCAGAGACCGAAGGTTGAAATGGACAGGCCCACAGGCCCTAATCTGAACCTTAGCTTTGGTTTCCATGTTTCCGTCCTCAGAGGACTGTTTTCATAGACAGGCACACGGGGCTTTTCTGAGGCATCAAACCAAACCTCTCTCGTCTCCACATGGGGAGATTTCTAACTGGGGATGTATCAAACCCTTCAGGTAGGAGAATTCCGCAGGGCCACTGAACAACCAGCACATTCCAAGGTCTCCATGGACTCCAAACGCACATTATGACGCATCCTCAGGAGAGGCCATTTCAACTCAGCCCCCTGGGTAGCGTGCCCCAGAGGCAGCAGATCAAACATATTTTGTCGCTTATGGCCAAGGGGAATGTGAGGCATGCTGTACAGGGATCCATCCTTCGAACCCTGCTCTCCAGTCCTTCCATATGGTATGTCCTGGAGCCATGCAACAGGACTCGAATGTCCCGCAGAAGGAAACCTTGTGGTTTGCGGCATCCTCCAAACTCAGCGTGGGAACACTTCCTTGGCCTTATGATGCCCCCGCTTCATGAAGGTGCCATCAGGGACACATGCTCCAGCCTCAGCCAACGTCTGATCCTCAGCCTGACTTCAGATGCAGGAGATTTTGATTCAGCCTCTGTAGATTGGGCCTGCTCTGCCCTTGGCTCCAATCCTCACCCTAGCTTGTGTTTTCAGTCTTCCGTCCTCACACTCCTGGCCCACAAACCCTCCCTACTGGGAATTCTGGGGCCACAATGAAGCACTGTGCCTGCCTCCCAGGAGAAAAACATTGTCTATGGCGCTGCCCAGAAACCCCAAATGAGGATCAAACTGCTTTGCCCTCGGCAACACCCCAATTGCATAGGCTACCTTAAACACTGATGCTCTGTCGCAAAAGCCTGAGCCCAGACCTTCCAACAGACACCGACAGAGCTGGCTGCACACCCAGCACATTGGACCCGCCACTGCCTTAGGCCAGCATCCATTCCCAACCTGGGTTTTCAGTCATCTGAACCTAGACCTTATCTCCAATCCCTGCACAGGGAGAACCTGATGCACAAGTCAGAACCCCTCATTCCCCATGGCAAGAAATCTTGCTGATGGCAGTGAGTCAAACCTTCAGTGTAGGAGAAAACGGCATGGCCTTTGAGGCCACGCCCAAGCGTGAGGTCCGCCTTGGGCACAAACACACATTGTGGCCCTCAGCGTGAGAACCTTATTCAAGTAACCCCTCTCAGTGACTGGACCAAAAGCCCGCATATGTGGCTTGCCTTGCCCATAGGCACCCAGGACTAACTAGATGTTTTGTATTCCAGTTGAGGGAACCCACTGGTGTGTTCTAGAGTCCCTCTCCTGGGGGGTCCCCTGTGGTAGAAAACAGTACTCTTCCCTTCCCACAGAATGAACCCAAACACTTGGGAGCTTGGACAATTCCCCGAGAGGAAGGCTGTTCCTCGGCCCCTGAAGCAACCCCAACCATGAAGGGCCACTGTGAACGCAACACCCAGATACAAAAGCCTGAGCGACTGCCTCTCACTTGCTCTTCTTTGATATCCAGAGGATCTCCCCTCACGGGTTGGAGATCAGGCCTGCCATTACCTTGGCCCCTACCTGAGCCAAGTTTGCTTTTTCAGCCATCTGACCCCACAGCCCTGGCAAACACAGCCTCTTGGCTGGGTCCTCTGGAGCCATTCCACAGGACTATGCCTCCTGTCTCCTGGGAAACTGTGTCCATTCCTTTGGCCACACACCTCCAGAATATGAGAAACCTCAAGGCCTCCGAGGACATCCCACTACTGGGAGAGTCACTGGACACACAGGGGCATTCGGACACAAGCTGAGCAGCTACATCCACGAAGGCATGAACACAGATGTCAACAGAGATAGAAGGTTGAGCAGGACAGGCCCTTAGGCCCTACACTCAACTCTTGCGTGGTTCCCAGGTGTCACTCCTCAGAGGCTTTGGTTCGAAGAACAGGGTATGGGGCTTTCCTGAGGCACTGAACAGAACTCCTCTCGTCTCCACATGGGAAGTTTCCTTGTTGGAGCCGTGTCAAACACCTCATGTTGGAGAATCCTGCAGAGTCCCTGAGCCACCTCCACATTCCAAGGTCTCCCAGGCCACCAAGCCACAGTAGGACTCATCTTCAGGAGAGTCCACTCCAACTTTCCCCTCTGGGTAGCTCAACCAGGAGCCCGCAGATTGAGCCTGCCTTGTCCTGACTAAAGAGTGGGAATATGAAGTGGCGTTCCCAGGCATCCATGCTTAGACACCTGCTCTCGAGTCTTTCCATATGGGGCCTCTTGGAACCATCCAATAGGACTCGACTGTCGTGCAGAAGGAAAAACCTTGAGGTTTGGAGCAGTTCACAAATCCCATCGTAGGCAAACCTCCCTGGCCTCATGTAGCCCCCACAACCTTCAGGAAGAGGCCATGCTGGACAAAGACTCTAGCTTGAGGCACGTCTCATGGTTGACATGACCTCAGTGCAGGAGATCTCGATTCAGCCTCTGCAGAGTGGCCCTGCCGTGCCCTCGGTCCCAACCTCATGGTAGCTTGTGTTTTGAGACTTCCTTCCTCACACTCCTGGCAAACAAGCCCTCCGGACTAGGAACTCCAGAACCACAACCCAGCCCAGTGTTTGACCAACGGAAGAAAAACGTTTCCCTGTGGGGCTCTCCAGAAAACCCAGATGAGGATCAACCTGCTCGAGCCTCGATGGTACCCGATCTGGATAGGCTGCTCAGGGCACTCATGCTCTGTCTGACACAGCCTGAAGCCAGACGTCCAAACAGACAAGGAGACAGCTGGCCGCACACCCAGCACTTTGGACACGCCATGGCCTTATGCCGTCACCTCTTCCTAACCTTGGTTTTCAGATATCTGAACCTAGACATTATATCAATTCTCCACACAGCTGGGTATCGCAAGCACAAAACAGAACTCCTCCTTCCCCATGGCTGTAAAGCTTGCTCTTGGCATGGAGTCACAGCTTCAGGGTGGGAGAATCGTTCATGGCCCCTGATTCCACGCCCAAACTTGAGTGCTGCTTGGGCACAAATTCACACTGTGACCCTCAGCATGAGCCCCATGTCAAAGAAAGGCCTGTGAGGGCCTAGAACAAGAGCCCCCATATGGGTCTTGCCAAGCCCCTATGACCCAATCGTCACCAGGTTTTGAGTTTTCCAGTCGCCCCACCTGTACCTGGGGCTCTGCCCTTGAATCACTTTCTTGGAGAGACCCATGAGCCAGACAACACGACTCCACCCTTCCCACAAAATGACCCCAAACTCTTGGGAACTGGGACAAATCCCAAGAGAGGGATACCCCTCCACAGATCCTAAGGCCCCCCTCCAATCCACGGCTATCCCGGACACAACATCCAGAGACAAAAGCTTGAAGGAATGCCTCCCACTCGCCCTTGTTTCAGAGGCCCCGGAGCTCCCTCTCGGGCTGTACATCAGGCCTGCCATACCCTAGGCGCCACTCTTAAGCTGAGTTTGTGTTTTCAGACTTCTGTGCCCACAGCCTGGACACACACAACCCCCAGGCGAGGGCCTCTGGAGCCACAGCGAAAAATTGTGCCTGCCCTCTCCAAGGAAAGTGTGCCCAATCCATGACCACAAGTTAGGGAAAAGCTCCAAGCCCCTGAGGCCATCAATAGTGGAGGCCACCCTGGACTAAGAGGGGCTCTCTGACACCAGCGGATCATCTATCTCCACTTAGACTCTCAGACAGTGTCCCCAGAGACAGAAGGTTTAAATGGACAGGCCCCCAGGCCCTAATCTGAACCTTTCTTTGGTTTCCATGTGTCCGTCCTCAGAGGACTGTTTTCGTAGACCAGCACACGGGGCTTTTCTGAGGCACCAAACCAAACCTCTCTCGTCTCCACATGGGTGCTTTCTTACTGGGGATGTATCAAGCCCTTCAGGTAGGAGAGTTCCGCAGGGCCACTGAACAACCAGCACATTCCAAGGTCTCCATGGACTCCAAACGCACATTATGACGCATCCTCAGGAGAGGCTTTTTCAACACAGCCCCCTGGGTAGCGTGCCCCAGAGGCAGCAGATCAAACATATTTTGTCGCTTATGGCCAAGGGGAATGCGAGGCATGCTGTACAGTGATCCATCCTTCGAACCCTGCTCT
Organism: Mustela nivalis; assembly: GCF_964662115.1. Classification (NCBI taxonomy): domain Eukaryota; kingdom Metazoa; phylum Chordata; class Mammalia; order Carnivora; family Mustelidae; genus Mustela; species Mustela nivalis. The sequence goes on along the minus strand of NW_028136306.1, from coordinate 724,977 downwards.
CCAGTCCTTCCGTATGGTATGTCCTGGAGCCATGCAACAGGACTCGAATGTCCCGCAGAAGGAAATCTTGTGGTTTGGAGCAACCTCCAAACTCAGCGTGGGAAAACTTCCTTGGCCTCATGAGGCCCCCGCTTCATGAAGGTGCCATCATGGACACATACTCCAGTCTCAGCCAACGTCTGATCCTCAGCCTGACTTCAGATGCAGGAGATTTTGATTCAGCCTCTGCAGAGTGGGCCTGCTCTGCCCTTGGCTCCAATCCTCACACTAGCTTGTGTTTTCAGACTTCCGTCCTCACACTCCTCGACCACAAACCCTCCCTACTGGGAATTCTGGGGCCACACTGAAGCACTCTTCCTGCCTCCCAGGAGAAAAACATTGTCTATGGTGCTGCACAGAAACCCCAAATGAGGATCAAACTGCTTTGCCCTCGGCAACACCCCAATTGCATAGGCTACCTTAAACACTGATGCTCTTTCGCAAAAGCCTGAGCCCAGACCTTCCAACAGACACCGACACAGCTGGCTGCACACCCAGCACATTGGACCCGCCACTGCCTTAGGCCACCATCCATTCCCAACCTGGGTTTTCAGTCATCGGAACCTAGACCTTATCTCCAATCCCTGCACAGGGGGGAACCTGATGCATAAGTCAAAACCCCTCCTTCCCCATGGCAAGAAACCTTGCTGCTGGCAGTGAGTCAAACCTTCAGTGTAGGAGAAAACGGCAAACCTTCCGGGCCTTATGAAGCCCCCATATCCTTCAGGGAGAGGCCATCATGGTCAAAAACTCTAGCTTGAAGCACGTCTCATAGTAGACATGACCGCAATGCAGGAGATCTTGATTCAGCCTCTGCAGAGTGGCCTGCCGTGCCCTCGGTCCCAAAACTCGTGCTAGCTTGTGTTTTCAGACTTCCTTCCTCACACTCCTGGCAAACAATCCCTCCAGAGTAGGATTTGCAGAACCACAAGCCTGCCCAGTTACTGCACACCCGTAGAAAACGTTTCCTTGTGGGGCTTTTCATAAAACTCAGATGAGGATCAACCTGCTCTTGCCTCGACGGCACTCAGATTTGATAGGCTGCTCTGGGCACTAATGCTCTGCCTTTCACAGCCTGATGCCAGACGTCCAGACAGGCAAGGAGACAGCTGGCCACACACCTAGCACTTCTGACACGCCATGGTCTTATGCCGTTATCTCTTCCTAACCTTGGTTTTCCGATATCTAAACCCAGATATTATATCAATTCCCCACACAGTTGGGCATCTGAAGCACAAATCAGAACTCCTTCTTCCCAATGGCTGTAAGGCTTGCTCTTGGCATGGAGTCACACCTTCAGGGTGGGAGAAACCTTCATTTCCCCTGAAACCACGCCCAAACTTGAGTGCTGCCTTGGGCACAAATTCACTCTGTGACCCTCAGCATGAGCCCAATATCAAAGAAAGGCCTGTCAGGGCCTTGACCAAGAGCCCTCATATGGGGCGTGCCAAGCCCCTATACACCCAATCCTCACCAGTGTTTGAGTTTTCCAGTCTCCCCCCTGTTCCTGGGGCTCTGCTCTGGAATCACTTTCTTGGAGAGACACATGAGCCAGACAACAGGACTCCACCCTTCCCACAAAATGACCCCAAACTCCTGTTAGCTGGGACAAATCCCCAGAGAGGTTACTCGTCCACAGTCACTGAGGCCACTCCCTACAATCCACGGCTATCCTGGACGCATCCAGACACAAACCTGAAGGAATCTCGCCCTTGATTCACAAGCCAAGGAGCTCACTCTTTATCTGTACATCCGGCCTGCCATACCCTCGGCGCCACTCATAAGCTGAGTTTTTGTTTTCAGACTTATGTGCCCACAGCCTGGACCCACACACCCTCCAGGCTAGGGCATCTGGAGCCACAGTGAAAGATTGTGCCTGCCATCTCCAAGGAAAGTGTGCCCAATCCATTGACCACAACCCTACAGGTTAGGGAAAAGTTCCAAGGCCCCTGAGGCCATCCTGATAGTGTAGGCTGCCCTGGACTAAAAGGGGCACTCTGACTCCAACTGAGCCATTATCACCACTTAGACTTTCAGACAGTGTCCCCAGAGACAGAAGATTGAAATGGACAGGCCCTTGGGCTTTAATATGAACCTTAGCTTTAGTTTTCATGTGTCTGTCCTCAGAGGACTGGTTTCTTATACCAGCATATTAGGTTTTTCTGAGGCTCCAAACCAAACCTCTCTCGTCTCCACATGGAGTGCTTTCTTACTGGATCTGTATCAAACCCTTCTGGTCGGAGAATTCTGCAGGGCCACAGTACAACCATCACATTGCAAGGTCTCCATGGACAGAAACCCACATTATGACGCATCCTCAGGAGAGGCCATTTCAACTCAGCCCACTGGTTAGCTTGCCCCAGAGCCAGCAGAACAAACATATCTTGTCGTTAATGGCCAAAGGGAATGCGAGGCATGTTGTTCAGGGATCCATCCTTTGAACCCTCCTCTTCAGTCCTTCCGTATGGTATGTACTGGAGCCATTCAACAGGACTCGACTGTCTCGCAGAAGGAAACCTTGTGGTTTGTGGCAACCTCCAAACTCAGCGTGGGAAAACTTCATTGGCCTCATGAGGCACCTGCTTCATGAAGGTGCCATCAAGGGCACAATCCAACCTCAGCCAATGTCTGATCCTCAGCCTGACTTCAGATGCATGAGATATCCTTTCAGCCTTTGCAGAGTGGGCCTGCTCCCCACCTCACCCTATGTTTTGTTTTCAGACTCTACCCTAGCACTCCTGGCCCAAACCCTCATGATTGGGAATTCTGGTTCCAGAACGAAGCACTCTGCCTGCCCCCCAAAGAAAAACATTGTCTATGGCATTGCTCAGAAACCCCAAATGAAAATCAACCTGCTCAGCCCTCGGCAACAACCCAATTGCATAGGCTACCCTAAACACTATGCTCTGTCTTACATAGCCTGAGCCCAGACCTTGTGAGAGACATTGAGACAGTTGGCTTCACACCCAGCACATCGAACCTGCCTTGGGTTAGGCCATTTCGTCCCTTCCCATTGACCTGGGTGTCTTCCTGGAGGTATATTCTGAGGCTGTGTCAGACTATGCATTTTTTCTGGAGCTTCCTATGGAATTGGGGTGGTATTAGGGGCCTTGCAATTTTCTCTTAATCTAGTGGGTTGGGAAAATGAGACAGGCTGACATTCCTTGGGAGAGCTGGCCCAGTGCTGTTGTGTGTTCCTGGAGGCCCCATCCTGGAGGGCATATGGGTCAACACTCTGGGTCCAAAGTCTTCAGACACAAACTCGGGTAAGAGTTAAGCTCGAGGTGATGGCAGACCCAATCTGTAGACCCTGAGCGAAGCATCTCCAGATATGAAATTCGGACGGCTGTGAGGCAGGAACACAGTCTTTTCTGTCTGACTTGTTTGTCTATGATGGCCACGAAATGGAGGGGTGGCCTCATGGGTCCATGTGAGATTCTACCTCTCTGGGAATTCTGCTCGGCACCCAAGAGTTTGGTGTATTTCTGGGGGATGGGAGGAGCGCAGTTTTATGAGTCAGGGATCCCGTCCAAACAGCCTTTCCAGAGATGGGTCCTGGGTTCTGGAGCCTGGATCACCGCAACAAGGCTTAGGATTTGGGCCTAGGGTCCTGCTCTATGTTTTCCTGGTACAGCTCCCGAGTGTCCTTGTTGGAAATGGGTCTCAATCTGAGTGTCACAATGCCTGTTTTTGCCCAGATGCCCATGCTGAGTGGGTGTGACCTCATGGGCTATGCACTTGGCTCCCACTCTGAGGGTTGGACTGCCATCTCAACATTCAGTTTTCCTGCCATGGGGAAGGAGGGGTACTTTTTTATGCTTCAGGTTCCCCCATGGGCAGGAATTTGAGCTAAGTTCTGGGACAGGGGCCTGAATACCCAGTTCACTTTGAGATGAGGTCCTCGGGCCAAGGCAGGACCCACCTGCAGAAAATGAGGCCTGCTTTCTGGGTGGCTGTCAGGAGCTCGGGCTCGAGCTGTGTCAGACAGAACATTCGTGGAGAGTTCGGCCTATGATATTGGGGTGCTTTTGAGAGCTGTGCAACTGGATCCTCATGGGGGATTTTTGCACAGACCCTTTTTTCACTTCTTCTATCTGGTGAGCAGGCAGATGGCTGCATTACGGCTCCAGAATATCCAAGTTGGAGGGTTTGCAGGCGAGGAGTGTGAGGACAGAAGTATGAAAACATAAGCTACGGTTACGCTCAGTGCCGAGCACATGTCTATTCCAATGTACAGCAGTTGTTTCGAGATCTCCAGCACCTGGGCGAGGGGAAGATGTCTGCTCACGCTGGAGTTTGTATCCATGATGGCCAACAAATGGTGGGGAGGCCTCAAGAATTCTTGGAGGTTTTTCCAAGCTGGAGCTTGTGAGCTGCTCCATACATCAAGGTGTCCTACTAAGGGACAGCAGAAGTCTTCTTACAGGGCTCCAGGGTCCCCCATATGGAAATTTCGATAGCAATGCTCTCTGAATGGAGGCCTGGGAAGCCAATCTCGTGTTACCATTGCAGCTGAGGAACAGGGTAAGCTTGAACCAATGACACTGATTCCAAGTTCCAAGTGATTTGCGTTGATGGAAGTTCTCAGTCTAACAGGTCCCAATGCTGCTTGGTGTCCAGGGAGACCTTAGAATGTGGTGGCGGCTCTCTGACCATTGAGGATTCTCTATCCTTAGGATTAGACCCAGTACCCAGGAGCCAGGTTTCCTTCTTGGGACAGGAGGTGTGCTCTTGTATGGCTCACGGACCACAGGTTGGACCATATGCTTGAATTTCCAGAACAGCCCTCTAGGGAGAGAGACCTCAAAACATAAGCTAGGGTTCTGATGAGGTTTTAGGGCCATGGAAGTTTCAATCTTCGGACTAAGTGCCATTGGCCTGCATGTCATCCTGGAGGTAGGTGCTGAGGCTGTGTCAGGCTGTGCACTTTTTCCAGAGTGGCCTATGATATTGGGGTGCAGTCAGGGGCCTTGCAGTTTTCTCCTAATCTGGACATTTTGGGAAACTGAGATGGGCAGGGTTTCCTCAGGAGAGCAGGGCCAGTGATGTAATGTGTTTCTCGAGGCCCCATCCTGGAGGTCATGTGTGTCAGGACTTTGGGACCAAAGACTTTAGACACAACCTCGGATAAGAGATAGGAGTGAGGTGATGGCAGTCCGAATCTGAAGACCCTGAGGGAAGCTCCTCGGGATTTGAAATTCAGGTGGCTGGGAGGGAGGAGCACAGGCTTTTCTGTCTGGATTTTGTGTCTAGGATGGCCACTAAATGGAGGGGTGACCTCATGTGTCCATGGGATATTCTTCCACTCTGGTGATTCTGCTTGGCAACCAAGAGTTTGATTTCTTTCTGGGGAAGAGGAAAAGACTGTATTCCATCTCTGGGATCCTGTCCAAACAGGGATTCCAGAGATGGGTTCTGGGTCCAGACACTGGGAAAACTTAACCAAAGCTTCGATTTGGGTTCCTGGTCCAGATCCCAAGGGGGATCTTTGGAAAGGGGTCTCATTCTGAGGGTCACAATGCCTGTTTGTGCCCAGCTGCCCATCCTGTGTAGGCGTGGTCTCATGGACCATACACCTGGTTCCCACTCAGGGTTGTACAGCCATCTCAACATTCAGTTTTCTGGCCATGGGGAAGGAGGAGCACTCTTTTGTGCTTCCGAGTCCCCTATGGGCAGGAATTTGAGCTAAGTCTGGGACAGGTACCTGAATATCCAGGTTGCTTCAAGATGATGGCCTCGGGCCAAGGTTGGACCCACCTGGAGGATATGGGGCCCACTATCTGGGTGGCTGACAGGAGGTCGGGGATCAGGCGATGTCAGACAGACAATTTATGCAGAGGTCGGTCTATTATATTGGGGTGCCATTGAGGGCTGTGCAGGAGGATCCTCATGTGGGTTTCTGCGAAGACCCATAGGGCACTTCTTCTTTCTGGTGGGCAGGCAGAAAGCTGCACTGTGGCTTCAGAATTCCCAATATGGAGGGCTTGTAGGCAAGGAGTGTGAAGACAGAAATCTGAAAACACAAGCCACGGATAAGCTCAGTGCCGACCACAGGACCATTCCATTGTGCAGTGGTTGTTTCGAGATTTCCAGCACCTGAGTATGGGCGAGGGTCAGATGTCTGCTCACGCTGGGTTTGCATCCATGATGGTCAACGAATTGTGGGGTGGCCTCAAGAATTCTTGGAGATTTTCCCAAGCAGGACTTTGTGAGCTGCTCCAAACAGCAAGGTGTCCTACTGTGGGACAGGGGAAGTCCGCTTACAAGGCTCCAGGGTCCCCCATATAGAAAGATTCGACAGCAGAGGTCTCTGAATGGGGGCCTGGGAAGTCTTCCTTGCATGACCATTGCAGCTGAGGAACATTGCAGGCTTGATCTGCTGGTTTTTGTTCAAATTTCCAAGTGATCTAAGTTGACGGATGTTCTCAGTCTAATGAGTCACAATGCTGCTTGGTGTCCAGGGAGACCTTAGAATGTGGTGGTGAGGGTGCCTGGGTGGCTCACTGGGCTAAGCCGCTGCCTTCGGCTCAGGTCATGATCTCAGGGTCCTGGGATTGAGTCCGCATCAGGCTCTCTGCTCAGCAGGGAGCCTGCTTCTTCCTCTCTCTCTCTCTGCCTTCCTCTATGCCTACTTGTGATCTCTCTCTGTCAAATAAATAAATAAAATCTATATAAAAAAAAAGAATGTGGTTGTGGGTCTGTGGCCATGCAGGATTCTCCTACCTGAGGGTTAGACCCAGTTCCCAGGAGCCAGGTTCCCTTCTCGGGACAGGAGGGGTTCTCTTGTATGGCTCAGGGACCACATGTCGGATCATATGTTGGATTTCAAGACCAGGCCTCTGGGCACAGAGGCCTGAATATCTAGGCTAGGGTTCTTATGAGGTTGTAGGGGCATGTCATCCTCAACCTTCGGACTTAGGGACTTTGACCTGTGAGTCTTCCTGGAGGTAGATGCTCAGGCTGTGTCAGACTGTGCATTTTTTCCAGAGTGGCCTATGAAATTGGGGTGGGCTCAGGGGCCTTGCAGGCTTTTCCTAATCTGGAGGGTATGTGCAACTGAGACGGCAGAATTTCATCCAGAGATCAGGCCCAGTGATGTAGTGTGGTTCTGTCAGCCCCATCCTGCAGGGAATGTGGTTAAGGGCTCTGGGACCAAAGTCTTCAGACACAAAATTGTGTATCAATTAGGAGGGAGGTGATGGCAGCCCCGATCTGCAGACGCTGAGGGCAGCTCCTCAGGATTTGAAATTCGTGTGGCTGGGAGGCATGAGCAAAGGCTTTTCTGTCTGGATTGTGTCTAGGATGGCCTTGGAATGGTGGTGTGTCCTCATGTGTCCATGGAATATTCTACCTCTCTGGGGATTCTGCCCAGCACCCAAGAGTTTGGTGTCTCACTGAGAAGGAGAGAGCGTGGTTTACTGTTTCACGGTTCCCGTCAACACAGGGATTCCAGAGATGGGTTATAGGTCCCTGTGCCTGGATAACCCTACAAAGGCTTAGTATTTGGGCCTAGAGGCTTGACTGCCTGGCTCTGTGGGGCTTTGGTTCAGCTCCCATGGAGACTTGTTGGAAATGGGTCTCAGGGTAAGGGTCACAATGCCTGTTTGTGCCCAGATGCCCATCCTGAGTGGGCAATGGCTCTTGTTCCATGCACCTGGATCCCAATATGAGGGTTGGACCACCATATCAACATTTAATTTTCCTTCTATGAGGAAGGAGGAGTACTCTTTTGTGCTTCAGATTCCCCCATGCACAGTAATTTGAGCTATGTTCTGGGACTGGTACGTGAATAACCAGGTTGGTTTGAGATGAAGGACTCAGGTCAAGGCAGGTCACACCTGCCAGATATGGGTCCCGCTATCTAGGTGGCTACCAGGAGGTCGGGGCTCGAGCTGTGTCAGACAGAGCATTAGTTCACAAGGTGGCCTATGATATTGTGGTGCTATAGAGGGCTGTGCTGGTGGAACCTTATATGGAGTTTCACGCAGACCCATAGGGCACCTCTTTTTTCTGGTGGGCAGGCAGAAGGCTGCATTGTGGCTCCCAAATTCCCAATATAGGGGACTTGAAGGCGAGGAGTGTGAGAACAGAAGGCAGAAAACACAATCTATGCTTAATCTCAGTGCCGAGAACATGGCCGTTCCAATGTGCAGTGGTTTTTTTCGAGATCTCCAGCATCTGAGTACAGGCGAGGGTCAGATGTCTGCTCATGATAGAGTTTGTATCTATCGTGGCCAACAAATGAAATATCCAGCACCTGAGTAAAGGTGTATTTCAGATGTTTACGCACACTGGAGTTTGTGTCTCTGATGACCGAATGGAGGAGTGGCATCAAGAGGCTGATGCATGTGAGATGCTCCAAACAGCAAGGTTGTTTTTTCTACTGGACAGTTAGAGTCTGGTATGTTTTCTGCAGGGCCCCCCATGTGAAAAGTATGGGTAGCAGAGCCCTTCCACATGGAGGCCTGGAAAGCACACCTCCATTGACCAATGCAGCTGAGGAACATGCAGGTTCTTTACGGTGCTTCTGGGGCGAAGCACCAAGGTCTTGAGTTGACATGGAATCTCTTTAAGATGGGTTACAATGCTGGTTTTTTTTTTACCAGGTAGATCTTAGAATGTGTTGGTGGCTAAAATGCCTGCAGGATTCTCCTACCCTGAGGGTTTAACACAGGTCGAAGAGCACGGTTACCTTCTGGGGACAGGAGATGTAGTGTTTTGTGGCTCAGGGACCACATGCCGTATCATAAGTTCCTATTCAAGAACAGGCCTCTGAAGACAGATGCCCGACAACCTAATCTAGGGTTCCAATGAGTCCTAGGGACATGAGAGGTTCAATCTTCAGACTTAGGACAGTTGACTTGGGTGTCTGCCAGGATGTAGGTGATCAGGGCGTTTCAGACTGTGCACTTATGTCCAGAGTAACCTCCAATATTGGGGTGGCCACAGGGGCCTTGAATGTTTCAACCAACTCTGGAGGGTTTGGTTAACTGACATGCACAATTTCCATGGGGATGGCAAGCACAGTCCTGTGGTGTGGCTCCAGAGACTCCACCCTGGAGGGCATGTGAGCCATGGTTCTGGGAGGGAAGTCTGCAAACACAAACTTGGGTTAGGTTTAGTGGCTAGGTTATCGCAGGGCAATGTGTAGACCTGGAAGGCTACTCGTCAGGAACAGTAACTGGAATGACCCGAAGGTGGAAGCACAGGCTTTTATATCTGGATTGTGTGTCTAGGGTGACGTCAGAATGTAGCTGTGGCCTCATGGGTCCATGGGAGATTTTTCCTCTAAGGATACAGGCGGCTCCCAATATTTTGATGACTTTTTGGTATGGGAAGACTGCTATTTTCGATCTTAGGTGTGCCCCAAAACAGAGATTCCAGAGATGGGCTCTGGGTCTAGGCGCCTGGAAAATCCCACCAAGGGTTGGGATTTGGGCTTATGGGCAGACCAGGCCTGCAATGCAGGATCTTGGTGGTGCAACTGAGAGGGCTTGTTTGGAAACATGCTCAGGCTGAGCATTACAATGCCTGTTTGTGCCCAGGGTGGCCCTCAGGAGTGGGCGTGGTCCCATTGTCCATTTTCTGGCTCCCACACTGAGGGATGGACACACATTCCAATGGCCAGGTTTCCAGCCATGGGGAAGGAGGAAATATCTATTGTGCTTCATGTTCCCCCATAGGCAGGGATTACAGCAAAGGTCTGGGGACAGATGCCTGAATACCAAGGATGCATAGAGATGACAGATTTGGGCCATGGCCGTTCTCACATGCTGGATATGGGCCCCGCTCTCTGGGTGGCTGACACGAGGTCTGGGCTCAGGCTGTGTCAGACACAGCACATGTGGCCAGAGAAGTCTATATATTGGGGTTCTCTCCAGGGCCGAGTAAATTGATCCTCATGTAGGGTTTCTGGCGAGACTCACGAAGCACTTCTTTCTGTGGGGCAGGCAGAATGCTGCCTTATGGATCCAGAATTCCCTATCAAGAGGGTTTGGGGACAAATAGGGTGAGAATGCAATTGTAAACACCAGCTATGCTTAAATTGAGTGCCAAGCGGAAGTCAGTTTCAATGTGCAGCAGCTTATACGAGATATCCAGCACCTGAGTAAGGGCAGATGTCAGATATTTGCTCACTCTTGAGTTTGTGTCTAGGATGACGACTAATGGAGGGGTGGCTTCAGGAGGCAATGGAGGATTACCCACGCTTAAGATTGTGAGATGCTCCAAACAACAAGGTTTCCTTCTAATGGACAGGAGGAGTCTGTTTTTTTTTCCTCCAGGGTCCCTCAAGTGGAAGTTTGCGTAGCAGAGCCCTCCCGCATGGATGACTGGAAAGCACACGTCCAATGACCATTGCAGCTGAGGAACATGACAGGTTCGTTTTGGTGGTTCTGGTGCCAAGTACCAAGGCCTTGAGTTGACTTGGAATCTCTTACAGATGTGTCCCAAAACTGGTTTGTTACAAGGGAGTTCTTAGAATGTATTGGTGGCTATGGGCCACGCTGAGGGTTTGGCACAGGTCGATGTGCACAGTTTCCATCTTGGGAGAGGAGATGTTCTGTTTTGTGGCTCAGGGTACATATGTTGTATCCTGACTTGGTATTCAAGAACAGGCCTCTGAGGATTGATGCTGGCAACCTAATCTAGAGATCCAATGATGTCCTTGGTGCCCATCAGGTTCAATTTTCTTACTAAGGACCATTGATATGGTTGTCTGACTGGATGTAGGTGATCAGGGTGTTTCAGACTGTGCATTTGCATCCAGAGCCACTTCCAATATTGGGGTGGGCTCAGGGGCCTTGCAGGTTTCTCCTAACTTGGAGGCTTTGGGGAACTGTGATGGGCACAGTTTCCTTGGGGATGGCAGGCCCAGTCCTGTGGTAAGGCTTCAGAGACCACCTCCTTGAGGATATGAGAGCCATGGTTTTGGGAGGGAAGTCTGCAAACACAAATTTGGGTCAGGGATAGTGGCAAGGTGATCGCAGGTCCAATGCATAGACCTAGAAGGCATCACGTCAGGAACTGTAATTAGGGTGACTGAAAGCTGGTAGCACAGGCTTTTCTATCTGGATTGTGTGTCCAGGATGGGCTCTGAATGTAGACGTGGTCTCATGTTTCAATGGGAGACTTTTCCTCTCTAAGGATCCTGGTGGATCTCCATAGATTGGTGGTTTTTCAGAGAAGAAAAGAGTGCTCTTTTCCATCTTAGGGGTGCACCAAAACAGGGAAGAATGCTGTTTTCCAACTTAGGCTTATGCCAAAACAGGGATTCCAGAGACGGGCTCTGGGTCTGGGTGCCCGGATATCCCACCAAGTGTTAGGATTTGGGCCTAGGGGCATTCCAGGCCTGCAATGCAGGATCCTAATGGTGTAACAGAGAGGGCTTGTTTGAAGGCATGCTCAGGCTGAGGGTCATCATGCCTCTTTGTGCCCAGGGGGGCCCTCAGGAGAGGGCGTAGTCTCATTGGCCATATAGCTGGATCCCAATTTGAGGGTTGGACACCCATTGCAACAGCCAGGCTTCCTGCAATGGAAAGAGGAGTTCTCTATTGTGCTTCAGGTTCTTCCATTGGCAGGGTTACAGGAAAGGTCTGTGGAAAGTTGCCTTAATACCAAGGATGTGTACAGATGACAGGCTAAGAATTCCCAGGTAACAAAACAGCATTGTTACCCATATTCATGACATTCCATGTAAAAATAAGCCCTTAGTACTTCGCCCCAGAGCCACCAGAATGAACTTTCCATGTTCCTAAGCTGCAATGGTCAGTGGAGGTGTGGTTTCCAGGCAACCATACGGGGGTGCTCTGCTACACGAACTTTGCAATTGGCGGGGACCCTTGAGACAAAAAAACAGAATGCCCCTGTCCGGTAGAAGGAAACCTTCTGTTTGGAGCATCTCACAAGCCCCAGCGTGGGAAATCCTCCATTTCCTCTTGAAGCCACCACTCCATTTGTCAGTAATCATAGACACAAACTCCAGCATGAGCAAACATCTGACATCTGCCCTTACTCAGGTGCTGGATTTCAATTCGATCGCTGCACACTGGAACTGCCTTTAGTTTGACTGAATTAAGCCATAGCTTGGGTTTACAATTCCATCCTCAGCCTACTGGTCCACAAGCCCTATTGTGGGGGGGATATTCTGGAGCTACAACACAATATTCTGCCTTCCCCATAGAAAGAAAAAGGGCCTGGAGAGTCTGCCCAGAAACTCCATATGATGGTCAATCTTCTCGGTGCTAGACGGAACCCTGATTCATAGGCTGCCCTGGGCACTAGTGCTGTGTCTGACATAGCCGGAGCCAGGACCTAGTGTCAGCCACTGAGAGATCAGGGCCCATAAACAGCATGTGAGACCAGCTATGGCCCAAGTCTGTCTTCTCTTCTATTCTTGGTATTCAGGCACCTGTACCCACACCTTTGCTGAAATCCTTGCCATTGGGGGAACCTGAAGCACAATAGAGAACTCCTCCTTCCCCATGGAAGGTATTCTGACAGTTGTGATAGTTGCTCAACCCTCAAAGTGGAAGGCAGCTCCATGGCCAAAAAGACCATGTGCACTCATGATGGCTTCCCCGGGCACAAGCAGGCATTGTGACCTCAGCCTGAGCATGCTTTCAACCAAACGCTCTCAATTGCATCTCTGGGATCCCGAATTGCAGGCCTAGTACACACCTAGGCCCAAATCCTAACCCTGGTGGGATTTTACAGGGGCCCAGACACAGAGCCCATCTCTGGAATCCCTATTTTGGGGGACCCTTAAGATGGAAAACAGCACTCTTCCCTTCCCCGAGATAGTCACCAAACTCTTGGTAGCCACCAGGATCCTTGAGTGGAAAAATCTGCCATAGACCCATGAGAACACACCTGCATTCCGAGGCCATCCTGGACATACAATCCAGATACATATCATGTGCTATCACCTTTGAGTCATCGGATTTACAGTTCCTGACGAGCTGCCTTCCAGGTCTATGCATTGGGCCTGCAATCACCTTGCCATTAACCTAAACTGAGTTTGTGTTTGCAGACTTCCTTCCTAAAACCATGGCTCACATGACCTCCAGGTTCTGGCATCTGAAGCCACACCACAAGACTGTGCATGAGATCCTCAAGGAAACTGTGCCCATCACTTTTGCCCGATACCTTTAGATTAGGAGAAACCTGCAAGGCCCCTGAGCGCAGCCAAATAATGGAGGCCGCTCTGGGCACAAATGCACAGTCTGAGACACCCTGATCACCTCCATACAGGCAGACACCCAAGTCAATGCTCCTGAGTCAGAAGATTGAACCTGACATGCCCCGAGGACTTCATTGGCACACTAGATTAGGTTTACAGGTATCTGTCATCAGAGGCCTGCTCTGGAATATCAACTTATGATAAAATATATAGTCCCTGAGACACAGAACAGAATATATCCTCCCCAAAAAGGAAGCCATGCTCCTGGAATTGTGTCATACCCTTAGGGTATTTGGATCCTGAATGGCCCCTTAGCAACCAGCACATTCTGATATTCCTGGTAACAAACCATCATTGTGCCCCATCTTCATGAGACTCCATGTCAACTTAAGGTCTCGATATATTGCCCCAGAGCCACCAGAATGCACCTGCCATGTTCCTCAGGTGCAATGGTCAATGGAGGGGTGATTTCCAGGCATCCCTGTGGGGTTCTCTGCTACAAAACTTTCCACATGGAGAAACCAGAGAAAACAAACCAGACTTCTCCTGTCCGGTAGAAAGAAACTTTGCTATTTGGAGCATCTCACAAGCCCCAGCATGGGAAATCCTCCATGGCCTCTTGACGCCACCCTTCCATTTGTGGGTAATCACAGACACAAACTCCAGTGTGAGCAAACATCTGACATCCACCCTTACTCAGGTGCTGGATATTCGAAACGGCAGCTGCACACTGGAACTGCCTTTTGCTTTTCACTGAACTTAACCATAGCTTTGTATTACTATTCTATCCTCACCACACTGGTCCACAATATCTCTTGATAGGGTATTCTGGAGCCACAACGCAGTATTCTGCCTTCCACATAGAAAGAAGAAGGACCTGTTGAGTCTGCCCAGAAACCTCACATGAGGATCAATCTACTCAGACCACGAGGCAACCCTGATTAATAGATTTCCCTGACCACTAGTGCTGTGTCTGACAGAGTCTAAGCCCCGACCTCGTGTCAGCCACCCAGAGCTGAGGGCCCATATTTAGCATGAGAGATCGGCCATGGCCCTGGGCCATCATCTGTACCCATCCTTGGTATCCAGTCATCTGTCCCCCAAACTTTGCTGGAATTCCTGCCAATGGCGAACCTGAAACACAATAGAGAACACCTCCTTCCCCATGGCAGGAATATTGGTTGTCCAACCCTCAGCGTGGGAGCCAGCTGCATGGCCAAGGAGACCATGCCCACTCCTGAGGGCCGACATGGGCACAGGCAGGCACGGTGATCCTCAGCCTGAGCATGTTTTCCAACAAACACTCTCAGTTGCTCCTCCAGTACCAGCATTGCAGGCCTGGTATGCCCCTAGGCCCAAATCCTAACCCTTGGTGGGATTTTCCAGGTGCCCAGACCCAGAGTCCGTCTCAGAATCCCTGTTTGGGGCACCCTTAAGATGGAAAACAGCACTCTTCCCTTCCCTGAGAAAGGCACCAAACTATTGGGAACCGCCAGGATCCTTAGAGAGAAAAAATCTCCCATGGACCCATGAAAACAAACCTGCATTCCGAGGCCATCCTGTCCACACAATCCAGAGAGAAAAGTCTTTGATACCGCCTTTGAGTCATCCTATTTACATTTCCTGACGAGCTGCCCTCCATGTCTATGCATTGGGCCTGTGATCATCTCGACACTAACCCTAACCCCAGTTTGTGTTTGCCGACTTCTCTCCCAAAACCATGGCTTACATGCCCACCAAGATGTGGTCCCTCAAGCCACATCACAGGAAAGTTCCTGCCATCCCCAAGAAAACTGTGCCCATCAGGTTGTCCAAACCCTCCAGATTAGGAGAAACCTGCCAGGCCCCTGAACCCACCCAATATTGGAGGTTGCTCTGGATGCAAACGTGCAGTCTGAAACACCCTGAGCACCTCCATCGAGGCAGAAAGCCAAGTCAATGGTTCTGAGTCAGATGATTGAACCTGACATGCCCCTAGGACTTCACTGGAACCCTAGATTGGGTCTTCAGACATCTGTTCTCAGAGTCCTGTTCTGGAATACCAAGTTATGATACAACATGTGGTCCCTGATTCCCACAACAGAACATCTCCTGTCTCCAGAAGGAAAATGTGCTCTTGGATCTATGTCCAACTTTCAGGGTAGATGGATCCTGCATGACCCATTAGCCCCAGCACCTTCTATGATCTCCCTGGTAACAAACCAGCATTGTGACCCAACTTCCTGAGACTTGATGCCAACTCAAGGTGTTGGTACTTTGCCCAAGAGCCATGAAACGAATCTGCCATGTTCCTCAGGTACAAAGGTCAATGGACGTGTGCTTTCTAGGCATCCAAGAGGTAGTTCTCTGCTACACAAAAATTCCACATAGGGAACCCTAGAGCAAACAAATAAGACTGCTCCTGTCAGGTTGAAGGAAACCTTGGTTGTTTGGAGCATCTCACAAGCCCCAGCCTGGGAAGTCCTCCACATTCTCTTGATGCCAACCCTCCATTTGTTAGTCATCATAGACACAAATTCCAGCATGAGCAAACATCTGACATCTGCTCTTACTCAGGTGCTGGATATTCGAATCAGTCACGCACACTGGAAATACCTTTCACTTGACACTGTATTCTTGCATAGTTTGGGTTTACAATTCCATCCTCACCCTACTGGACTGCAAGTCCTCTTGAGAGGGAATTAGGGAGACAAAACGCAACATTCTGCCTTCCCCATAGAAAGAAGAAGGGCCTGGTGAATCTGCCCAGAAACTCCCCATGAAGATCAATCTACTTGGCCCTCGAGGGAACCCCGATTTATACTTTGCGCTGGCCACTAGCGCTGTGTCTGAGAGAGCCTGAGCCCCAACCTCGTGCCAGCCACCCAGAGTGTTGGGCCCTTATCCAGCATGTGGGACTGGCCATGGCCCAGTCATCTCTACCCATCCTTGATATTCCGGCAACTATCCCAGATCTTTGCTGGAATCCCTACCAGTGGGGGAACCTGAAGCACAATTGAGAACTCCTCCTTCCCCATGGCAGGAAGCCTGGCTGTTGCTATGGGTGCCCAACCCTCAGAATTAGAACCAGGTGCATGGCCAATGAGACAACGCCCAATCATAAGGGCCGCCTGGGCCAAAGCAGGCATTGTGTCCCTCAACCTTAGCATGCATTCAAACAAATGCTCTCAGTTGTTTCTGCAGGGTCCCGCATCGCAGGCCTGGTATGCCCTTAGGACCAAATCCTAACACTTCGTGGGATTTTCCATGCCAACATAACCAGAGCCCGTCTCTGGAATCTCTGTTTTGAAGCACCCCTATGATGGAAAACAGCACTCTTCCCTCCCCTGAGAAAACTATTAGGAGCTGCCAGGATGCGTAGAGAGGAAAAATCTCCCAGGGCTCCATAAGACCACACCTTCATTCCGAGGCCATCCAGGACACACAATCCAGATACAAGAGACTGTGCTACCACCTTCGAATCACCTGGTTTACAGTTCCAGACGAGCTGCCCTACAGATCTACGCATTGGGCCTGTGATCACCTCGCCATTAACCCTACCCCAAGTTTGTGTTTGCAGACTTCTTTCCCAAAACCATGGCTCACATGCCCTCTATGATGGGTCTCTGTAGCCACACCACAGGAAAGATCCTGCTATCCCCAATGAAACTGTGTCCATCACAGTTGCCCAAACCCTCCAGATTAGGAGAGACCTGCAAGTCCCCTGAGCCCAGTCCAATATTGGAGGCCACTCTGGACACAAATGCACAGTGTACAACACCCTGATCACCTCCATCCAGGAAGACACCCAAGTCAATGGTCCTGAGACAGAAGATTGGTCCCTGAACCCCACAATAGAATATCTCCTGTCCCCAGATGGAATTCGTGCTCTTCAACTTGTGTTAAGGGTCGGGGTATATGAATTATGCACAGCCCCTTAGCCCCCAGCACATTCTAAGATCTCTCTGGTAACAAACAAACAGCATTGTGATCCATCTTCATGAGATTCCATGTCACTTCAAGTCCTTGGTAATTCCCCCCAGAGCCACCAGAATGAACCTGCCATGTTCCTCACCTGATATGGTCAGTGGAGGTGTGCTTTCCAGGCATCCATGTGGGAGTGCTCTTCTACTTATTCTTTCCACATGTGGGACCCTGGAGCAAACAAACCAGACTGCCACTGACCAGTAGAAGGGAACCCTCTGTTTGGAGCATCTCAGAAGCACCAGCAGGAGAAATCCTTCATGGCCCTTGACACAACCCCTCCATTTGTCAGTCATCATAGACAAAAACTCCAGCATGAGAAAACATCTGAAATCTGCCGTTATTTAGATTCTGCATTTTCTTTTCCACTACTGCACACTGGAACTGCGATTCACTTGACACTAAATTTAACAATAGCTTGGGTTTAGAATTCCATCCTCAGCCTCCTGGTCTGCAAGCCCTCTAGAGAGGGAATTTGGAGCCACAAGGCAACATTCTGCATTCCCACTAGAAGGAAATAGGGCCTGGTGAATCTTCCCAGAAACTCCACATGAGGATCAATCTACTTGGCACTCGATGGAACCTTGATTTATAGGCTGTCCTGGGCACTAGTACTAGTACTAGTACTAGTACTGTGTCTGACAGAGCCTGAGCCAAGACCTAGTTTCAGGCACCCAGAGATATGAGCCCATATCCAGCATGTGAGATTGGCCATGGCCCAATTACATCATCTCTACCCATCCTTGGTATTCAGGCACCTGTCCCCAGACCTTTTATGTAATCCCTACCAATGGGGTAACCTAAACCACAATAGAGAACTCCTCCTTCCCCATGGTAGGAATCCTGGCTGTTGATATGGGTGTCCAAACCTCAAAGTGGGAGCCAGCTGCATGGCCAAGGAGACAATGCCCACTCATGAGGGCTGCCCTGGGCACAAGTAGCCATTGTAACCCTCAGCTTGATCAAGCCTTCAAAAAAATGCTCTTAGTTGCACCTCCAGGATCCTGCATTGCAGGCCTGATATGCCCTTAAGCCCAAATCCTAACACATCGTGGGATGTTCCATGTGCACATACCCAGAGCCCGTCACTGGAATCCCTGTTTTGAGGCACCCCTAAGATGGAAAACAGCACTCTTCACTTCCCTGAGAAAGCCACCAAACTAATGGGATCCCCCAGGATCCTTGAGAAGAAGAATCTCCCATGGTCCCATGAGTCCACACCTGTATTCCAAGGCCAGCGTGGATATGCTATCCAGATACAAGAGACTGTGCTACTGGCTTCGAGTCACCTGATTTACAGTTCCTGACGTGCTGCCCTCCAGATCTTTGGATTGGGGCTGTGAACACCTCTCCATTAACCTTATCCCGAGTTTGTGTTTGAAGATCTCTCTCTAAAAACCATTGCTCACATGTCCTCCAGGATGGGGCCCCTAGAGTCACACCACAAGACTGTGCTTGCCATCCCCAAGGAAACTGGGCCCATCACAGTTGCCCAAACCCTCCTGATTAGGAGAAACCCGGAAGGCTCCTGAGCACATCCCAATATTGGAGGCTGCTCTGGATGCAAATGCACAGTCTGAAACACCCTGATCACCTCCATCCAGGCAGACACCCAAATCAATGGTCCTGAGTCAGATAATTGAACCTGACATGGCCCTAGGACCTCATTGGAAGAGGGATTAACTTTTCAGGCACCTGTCCTCAGAGGCCTCTTCTGGAATACCAACTTATGATACAAATTATGGCCCCTGAGCCCCAGGGTGGGAAATCCTCCATGGCCTCTTGAAGCCACCTCTCCATTTGTTGGTCATCATAGACACAAACTCCAGCCTGAGCAAACATCTGACATCCGCCCATATTCAGGCGCTGATATTGGAATCAGCTGCTGCACACTGGAACTGCCTTTCGCTTTGCAATGAATTTAAGCCTAGCTTCAGACTACAATTTCATCCTCACCCTACTGGTCTGCCATATCTCTTGATAGGGAATTCTGGAGCCACAACGCAACATTCTGCCTTCTTCATAGATAGAAGGACCTGGTGAGTCTGCCCATAAACTGCACATGAAGATCAATATACTCAGCCCAGGAGGGAACCCCTATTTATAGTTTGCCCTAGCCACTAGTGCTGTGTCTGACAGAGCCTGAGCCCCTACCTCGTGTCAGCAACCCAGAGGGTGGGGCCCACATTAACCATGTGAGACCGGCCATGGCCCAGGGCTGTCATTACTACCCATCCTTGGTATTCAGGCATCTGTCCCCTAGATCTTAGCTGGAATCCCTACCAATGGGGGGACCTGAAGCACAATAGAGAATTCATCCTTCGCCATGGCAGGAATCCTGGCTTTTGGATGGGTGTCCAACCCTAGGAATGGGAACTGGCTGCATGGCTGAGTAGACATCGCCCAATCCTGATGGCCTCCGGGGCACAAGCAGGCATTGGGACCCTCAGCTTGACCATACTTTCAAACAAACGCTCTCAGTTGCACCTCCAGGATCCCGCATTGCAGGCCTGGTATGGCCCTAGGCCTAAATATTAACCCTTGGTGGGATTTTCCAAGCACTTAGACCCAGAGCTCATCTCTGGAATGCCTGTTTTGGGGCATGCCTAAGCTGGAAAACAGTACTCATCCCTTCCCGGAGAAATCCAACAAACTATTGAGAACCGCCAGGATCCTTGAGAGGAGAAATCTCCCATGGACCCTTGAGACAACACCTGCAATAAAGGCCATTCTGGAAATTAAATCCAGATACAATTACCTGTGCTACCACCTTTGAGTTACGTGATTTACAGTTCCAGACTTGCTGCCCTCCTGGTCTATGGATTGGGACTATGATCACCTTGCCACTAACCCTAACCTAAGTTTGTGTTTGCAGACTTCTCTCTCAAAATCATGGCGCACATGTCCTCCAGGATGGGGTCTCTGGAGTCACACCACAGGACAGTTCCTGCAATCCCCAAGGAAACTGCCCATCACAGTTGTCCAAAAACCCCATATAAGGAGAAACCTGCAAGAAACATGAGCCAACCCTAGTATTGGATGCCACTCTGGACACAAATGCACAGTCTGAAACACCCTCATCACCTGCATCCAGTCAGACACCAGAGTCAATGATCCTGAGTCAGAAGATTGAATGACATTCCCCTAGGGCCTCATTCAAACCCTTTATTAGGTTTTCAGGCTTCTGTCCTCAGAGACCTGTTCTGGATTACCAATTTATGATACAACATATGGCCGCTGAGCCCCACAACAGAATATCTCCTGCCCCCAGAAGCAATCCGGGCTCTTGGGCCTGTGTCAAATCCTCAGGCTAGATGAATCCTGCATGGCCCATTAACCACCAGCACATTCTAAGATCTCCCTGGTAACAAACCAACATTTTGACCCATCTTCATGAGGTTCCATGTCCAATCCAGTCTTTATTTCTTCGCCTCAAAGCCACCAGATGCCATGTTCCTTCGCTGTCATGGTCAATGAAGGTGTGCTTTCCAGTCACCCATGTGGGAGATCTATGTTATCCGATCTTTCGACATGGGGAACCATGGAGGAAACAAATCAGACTGCCCCTGTCTGGTAGAAGGAAACCTTGCTGTTTGGAGCATCTCAAAAACACCAGATTGGGAAATCCTCCATAACCTCTTGATGCCACCCCTCCATTTTTGTGTCATCATAGACACAAACTCCAGCATGAGCAAATATCTGACATCCACCCTCACTCAAGTGCTGAATATTGGATTCAAACATTGCACACTGGAAATTCCTTTTGCTTGATACAGAATGTAACCATAGCTTAGGTTTACAATTCCATCCTCAGCCTCCTGGTCCACAAGCCCTCTTGATAGTGAATTCTAGAGCCACAAAGCAGCATTCTGCCTTCCCCTTACAAACAAGAAGGGCCTGGTGAGTCTGCCCAGAAACCATACATGAGGATCAATCTGCTCGGCACTTGAGGGAACCCCAATTTATAGGCTGCCCTGGGCACTAGTGCTGTGTCTGACAGAGCCTGAGCCAAGACCTAGTGTCAGCCACCCAGTGATCGGGGCCCATATCCACGATTTGATACTGGCCATGGCCCATGTCCATCATCTTTACCCATCCTTGGTATTCAGGCCTCTGTCCCCAGACCTTTGCTGGAATCCCCGCTAATGGGGGAACCTGAAGCACTATAGAGAACTCCTCTTTCCCCATGGCAGGATTCTGGCTGTTGGGATGGTTGTCCAACCCTCAAAGTGGGAGCCAGCTGCATGGCCAATGTGACCACGCCCACTCATGAGGGCCACCTGGGCATAAGCAAGTATTGTGACCCTCAGCCTGAGAATGATTTCAAACAAGACCTCTCAGTTGCACCTCCAGGATCCTGCATGCAGGCCTGGTAAGCCAGTAGGCCCAAATCCTAACACTTGGTGGGATTTTCCAGGGGACCAAACCCAGAGTCCGTCTCTGGAATCCATATTTTGGGGCACCCCTAACATGAAAAACAGCACTCTTCCCTTCCCCGAAAAAGCCACCAACTATTGGGAGCCACCAGGATCCTTAGAGAGGAAAAATCTCCCATGGACCCATGAGGCCACAACTGCATTCTGAGGCCATCCTGCACACAATACAGAGAAAAAAGCCTGTGATTCTACCTTTGAGTCACCCGATTAACAGTTCCTGAAAAGCTGCCATCCATGTCTATGCATTGGGCCTGTGATAACCTTGCCACTAACCCTAACCCAAGTTTGTGTTTTCAGACTTCCCTCCCAAAACCATGGCTCACATGCCCTCCAGTTTGTGATAACTGGAGCCACACCACGGGATTGTACCTGTCTTCCCAAAAGAAACTGTGATTGTCACTATTAAACAAACCCTCTAGATTAGGAGAAACCTGCAAGGCCCCTAAGCCCAGCCCAATATTGGAGGCCACTCTGGACGCAAATGCACAGTCTGACACACCATATCACCTACATCCAGGCTGATATCCAAGTCAATGGTCCTCAGACAGAAGATTGAACCTGACATGCTCCTAGGATTCACTGGAACACTAGAATAGGTTTTCAGGTATCTGTACTCAGAAGGCTGTTCTGAATATCAATGTATGATACAATATGGTCACTGAGCCACACAAAAGAACATCTCCTGTCCTTAGAAGAAAGCTGTGCTCTGGACCTGTGTCAAACACTCTGGGTAGATGAATCCTTCAAGGCCCCCTGGCAACCAGCACATTCTATGATCTCCCTGACAACATACCAGCATTGTGACCCATCTTCATGAGACTCCATGACAACTCCAGCCCTTGGTACTTCGGCCCAGAGCCACCAGAATGAAACTGCCATGTTCCTCTGCTGCCATGGTCAATGTAGGTGTACTTTCCAGGCATCCAGCGGGAGTGCTCTGATACCAACTTTCCACATGGGGAACCCTGGAGGAAACAAACCAGACTCCCCTGTACGGTAAAAGGAATCTTTGCTGTATGGAGTATCTCAAGCCTGAGGGTGGGTAATCCTCCATGGCCTCTTGAGGCCACCCATCCATTTGTTGGTCATCATAGACACTAACTCCAGCGTGAGCAATCAACTGACATCTGCACTTACTCAAGTGCTGGATATTTGAATCAGTTGCTACACACTGGAATTGCCTTATGCTTGGCACTGAATTTAAAAGTAGCTTGGCGGGACGCCTGGGTGGCTCAGTTGGTTAAACAGCTGCCTTCGGGTCAGGTCATGATCCCAGCGTCCTGGGATCGAGTCCCACATCAGGCTCCTTGCTCCGCAGGGAGCCTGCTTCTCCGTCTGACTCTGCCTTCCACTCTGTCTGCCTGTGCTTGCTCTCGCTCGCTCTCTGACAAATAAATAAAATCTTGGAAAAAAAAAGTAGCTTGGGTTTGCAATTCCATCCTCACCCTGGTGTTCAGTAAGCTCTCTTGATAGGGAATTCTGAAGCCACAACACAGCATTCTGCCTTCCACATAGCAAGAAAAAAACAGCCTGGAGAGACTGCCCAGAAACCCTACATGAGGATAAATCTATTCGACCCTCGAGTGAACCCCATTTATAGGTTTAACTGGCCACTAGCGCTGAGTCTGACAGAACCTCGTCTCTGACCTCGTGTCAGGACCCAGAGATTGGGCTCCAACTCCAGAATGTGAGACCAGCCATGTCCCAGGGCTGTCATCTCTACCCATTCTTGATTCAGGCATCTGTCCCCAGACATTTGCTGAAATCCCTGCCAATGGGGGAACCAGAAGCACAATAGGGAAATCCTCCTTCCCCATGGCAGGAATGATGGCTCTTGGGATGGGTTTCCAGACCTCAGAGTGGTAGCCAGCTGAATGGCCAATGATAACCCGCCCACTCATGAGGGCCGCCCTGGACACAAGCAGGCATTGTGACCCCCAACATGAGCATGCTTTCAAACAAACACTCTCAGTTGCATTCCAGAATCCAAATTTGCAGGCCTGATATGCCCCTAAGCACAAATCATAACACCTGGTGGGATTTTTCAGGGGCCCAGAAACACAGCCTGTCTCTGGAATCCCTGTTTTTGGACACCCCTAAGATGGAAAATAGCACTCTCCCCTTCGCCAAGAAAGCCACCATAGTATAGGGAGCCGCTAGGATCCTTGAGAGGAAAAATCTCCCATGGATCCATGAGACCACACCTGTATTCCGAGGCCATCCTGGACACAAAAGCCAGATACACAAGCCTGTGCTACCACCTTCAAGGCAACTAATTTATAGTTCCAGACGAGCTGCCCTCCAGGTCTATGCATTGGGCCTGCGATCACCTCACCGCTAACCTTAACCCGAGTTTGTGCTTACAGACTTCTATCCCGAAACCATGGCTCATATTTCCTCCAGGATGGGGTCTCTGGATCCACACCAAAGGACTGTGCCTGCCATCCCCAAGGAAAATGTGTCCGTCACATTTGCCTAAAACTTCGAGATAAGGAGAAACCTGCAAGGCCCCTGAGCCCACCCCAATACTGGAGGCCCCTCTGGACACAAATGTGCAGTCTGAAATACGCTGATCACCTGAATCCAGGCAGATACCCAAGTCAGTGTTTCTCAGTCAGAAGATTGAACCTGACATGCTCCTATGACCTCATTGTAACCCCTGATTAGGTTTTCAGGCATCTGTAATCAGAGACCTGTTCTGGAGTACCAACTTAAGATACAACATATGGTCCCTGATCCCCACAACAGAACATCTCCTTTCTCTAGATGGAAGCCGTGCTCTTGGAACTGTGTCAAACCCTCAGGGTAGATGAATCCTACTTGGCCCGTAGCCACCAGCAGATTCTAAGATCTCACTGGTAACAAGCCAGCATTGTGAGCCATCTTCATGAGATTCCATGTCAACTACAGGCCTTGGTACTTCACCCCAGAGCCTTCAGAAAGAACCTGTCATGTTCCTCAGCTGCAATGTTCAGTGGAAGTGTGCTTTCCAGGCATCCATGTGGGAGTGCTCTGCTACCCAAACTTTCCACATGGGGGACTCTCGAGCAAACAAATCTGACTGCCCTGTCCTGTAGAAGGAAACCTGGCTGTTTGGAGCATCTCACAAGCTCAAGTGTGGGAAATCCTCTATGACCTCTTTTCAACTCCTCTCCATTTGTCGGTCATTATAGACACAAACTCCAGCTTGAGCAAACATCTGACGTCTGCGCTTACTCAGGTGCTGGATATTCGAATCAGCCGCTGCACACTGGAAATGCCATTCGCTTGTCACTGAATTTATTCATAGCTTGGGTTTACAATTCCATCCTCACCCTACTGGTCTACAAGCCCTCATGATAGGGAATTCTGCAGCCACAACACAGCATTCTGCCTTCCCAATAGAAAGAAGAAGGGCCTGGTGAGTCTGCCCAGAAACTCCACATTATGATCAATCTACTTGTCCCTTGAGGGAACCCTGAATTATAGACAGCCCTGGCCCCTAGTGTTGTGTCTGACAGAGCCTAAGCCCCGACCTCGTGTCAGCCACCTAGAAGGCGGGGCCCATATCCCGCATGTTAGACTGGCCACGGAACAGAGCCGTCATCTTTACCCATCCTTGGTATTCAGGCATGTGTCCCCAGACCTTTCCTGGAATCCCTACCAATGAGGGAACCTGAATCACAATAGAGAAATCCTCATTCCCCATGGCAGGATTCCTGTAAGTTCGGAAGGGTGTCCAACACTCAGAGTGTTAGCCTACTGAATGGCCATTGAGACCACCCCCATTCCTGAGGGCCACCCTATGCAAAAGCTTGCATAGTGACCCTCAACCTGAGCATGCTTTCAAACAAACGCTCTCAGTTGTATCTCCAGGACTTGCATTGGAGGCCTGGTAAGCCCCTATGCCCAAATCATAACCCTTGGTGGGTATTTCCAGGTGCCCAGAGCCAGAGCACTTCTCTGCAATCCCTGTTATGGGACACCCTTAATATGGAAAACAGAACTCTTTCCTCTCTGAGAAAGCCACCACATTATAAGGAGCCGCCAGGATACTTGAGAGGAAATATCACCCATGGACACCTGAGACCACACCTGCATTCTTAGTCCATCGTGGATACACAATCCAGATAAAAAAGCCTGTGCTACCTCCTTTGAGGCATGCGATTTACATTTCACACGGAGCTTCCCTCCAGGAGTATGCATTGGGCCTACAATCACTTCGCCACTAAACCTAACCCGCATTTGTGTTTGCAGACTTCCCTCCGAAATCCATGGCTCTCATGCCCTCCAGCATGGGGTCTTTGGAGCCACACCACAGGACTGTGCCCACCATTGCCAAGGAAACTGTGCCCATCAAATTGCCCTATCTTTCCAGATTAGGAGAAACCTGCAAGGCCCCTGAGCCCACCCCAATACTGGTTGCCACTCTGTACACAAATGCACAGTCTGGAACACCCTGATCACCTACATCTAGGCAGACGTTGAAGTCAATGATACTGAGTCAGAGGATTGAACCTGACATTCCGTTAGGATTTTATTGGAACCCTAGATTAAATTTTCAGGCATCTATCCTCAGAGGCCTGTTCTGCAATACCAAATTATGATACATTTGGTCCGTTAGCCCCACATCAGAACATCTCTGGTCCGAGAAGGAAACCATGCCCTTTGACCAGTGTCAAACCCTCAGGGTAGATGAATCCTACATGGTCCCTTAGCCACCAGCACACTGTAAGGTCTCCATGGTAAAAAACCTGCATTATGACCCATCTTCATGAGACTTCATGTCAACTCCAGGCCTTGGTAATTCGCCCAAGAGCCACCAGAACGAATTGGCCATGTTTCTCAGCTGCAATTTTAATGGAGGTGTGCTTTTCAGGCATCCACGTGGGAGTGCTCTGCTACCCAAACTTTCCACATGGGGGACCCTGGAGCAAATAAACCAGACTCCCCCTGTGTGGTAGAAGGAAACTTTGCTGTTTGAAGCATCTCACAAGCCCCAGCATGTGAAATCCTCCATGGCCTCTTGACGCCACCCCTCCATTCATCGGTCATCATAGACATAAACTCCAGCATGAGGAAATGTCTGACTTTCACCTTTACTCAGGTGCTGGATATCTGGAATCAGACACTACACAATGGAACTGCCTTTTGCTTGGCACTGAATTGAACCTTAGCTTTAGTTTACTATTCCATCCTCACCCTACTGGTCCCCAAGCCCGCTTGATAGGGAATTCTGGGGCCACAACGCAGCTTTTTGCCTTCCCCTTAGAAAGAAGAAGGGCATGGTGATTCTGCCCAGAAACTCTGCATGAGGATCAATCTGCTCAGCCCTTGAGGGATCCCTGATTCATACTCAGCCCTGACCACTAGTTCTGTTTCTGACAGAGCCTGAGTGCTCAATTCATGTCAGCTACTCAGAGAGTCAGGCATGTGAGACTGGCCATGTCTCAGGTCCCTCATCTCTACCCATCCTTGGTATTCAGGCATCTGTCCCCAGACATTTGCTAGAATACCTGCTAATGGGGGAACCTGAGGCACAATAGAGAATTCTTCCTTTTCCATGGCAGGAATCCTGGTAGTTGGGATGGGTGTCCTACATTAAAGTGGTAGCCAGCTGCATGGCCAAGGAGACAACTCCCACTCATAAGGGCTGCCCTAATCACATCAGGCATTGTGACACTCAGACTAGCATGCTTTCAAACAAACGCTCTCAGTTGTACCTCCAAGTCACACATTGTAGGCCTGGTACACCCCTAGGCCCAAATCCTAATCCTGGTGGGATTTTCCAAGCACCCAGACTCACAGCCCTTCTCTGGGATCCCTTTTTGGGGAACATCTAAGATTGAAAACAGCACTCTTCCATTCAAACGAGAAAGCCACCATACTATTGGGAGCTTCCAGGATCCGTAGAGAGGAAAATACTCTCATGGAAACATTAGAACACACCTGCATTCCAAGGCTATCATGGACACACAATCCAGATACAAAAGCCAGTGCTAGTGCCTTCGAGGTACGTGATTTACAGTTCCTGACGATCTGCCCTCCAGGTCTATGCATTGGGCCTACGATCACCTCGCAACTCAACCTAATCCGAGCTTGTGATTGCAGACTTCTCTCCCAAAACCATGGCTTACATGCCCTCCACGATGGAGTCTCTGGAGCCACACCACAGGACTGTGCCTGCCACCCCCAAGGAAACCGTGCCCACAAATTTGCCTAAACCTTCAAGATTAGGAGAAACCTGCAAGGCCCCAGAGCCCACCCCAATATTGGAGGCCACTCTGTACACAAAGGCACAGTCAGAAACATTCTGGTTGCCTACATATAGGCAGACACTGAAGTCAATGGTCCTGAGTCTGATGATTCAACCTGAAATTCCCCTTGGACTTCATTGGAACCCTAGATGAAGTTTTTAGGCATCTGTCCTCAGAGGCCTGTTCTGGAATACCAACTTATGATACAACATTTGGTCCGTGAGCCCCACAACAGAACATCTCCGATACCCAGAAAGAAACCATGTTCTTCGACCGGTGTCAAACCATCAGGATAGACTAATCATACATGGCCCCTTAGCCACCAGCACATAGTAAGATTTCCGTGGTAACAAAACTGCATTGTGACCCAACTTTATTAGAATCCAGGCCTTGGTACTTTCCCTAGAGCAACCAGAAAGAACCTGCCATGTTCCTTAGGTGCAATGGTCAATGTAGGTGTGCTTTCCAGTATCCACGTGCGAGTACTATGCTACCCAAACTTTGCACATGGGGGAACCTGGTGTAAACAAACCAGACCTCCCCTGTCCAGTAGAAGGAAACCTTATGTTTGGATCAACTCACAGGCCTCAGCGTGTAAACTGCTCCATGGCCTCTTGATGCCACCACTCCATTGGTCGGTCATCATAGACACAAACTCCAGTCTAAGCAAACATCTGACATGCACCCTTATCCCGGTGCTGGATGTCTTGAATAAACCACTGCACATTGGAACTGCCTTCCACTTGGCACTGAATTGAACCATAGCTTGTGTTTACAATTCCATCCTCACCTGACTGGTCCCTAAGCCCTCTTGATAGGGAAATCTGGGGCCACAACGCAGCATTCTGCCTTCCCCATCGAATGAAGAAATGCCTGGTGAGTCTGCCCTGAAAACCCACATGAGGATCAATCAGGTCGGCCCTCGAGTCAACACCGATTTATAGGCTGCCATGGCCACTAGTGCCGTGTCTGACAGAGCCTGAGCTCGACTGAGTTTCAGCCACTAAAGAGCAGGCCCCATATCTAACATTTGGGATTGCCATGGCCAAAGTATGTCATCTCTACCCATCCTTGATATTCAGGCACCAGTCCCCAGACCTTGGCAGGGATCCCTGCCAATTAGGGAACTTGAAGCACAATAGAGAACTCTTCTTTCCCCATGGCAATAAACCTGGCTTTTGGGATGGGTGTTCTACCCTCAAAGGGGGAGCCAGTTACAACATCAATGACACCACACACACTCCTGAGGACTACCCTTGGCACAAACAGGCATTGTGACCCTCACCCTGAGCATGCTTTCAAAAAATCCCTCTCAGATTCACCGCAATGATCCCTCATTTCAGGCCTCGTATGCCTGTAGGTTCAAATCATAAAACTTGGTGGGATTTTCGAGGTGCCCAGACCCAGAGACCATCTCTGGAATTTTTGTTTTGGTGCACCCTTCAGATGGAAAACAGCACTCATCCCTTCCCCAAAAATGTCACCAAATTATGAGGAGCCACCAGGATCCATAGAGAGGCAATGTCTCCCATGGACCCATGAGAACACACCTGCATTCCGAGGCCATCCTGGACACACAATCCGGAGAGAAAAGCCTGTGCTACTGCCTTCCATTCACCCTAATTACAGTTCCAGATGAGCTGCTCTCAAGGTATATGCATTGGGCCTGTGATCACCTCGCCACTCACCCTAATTCGAATTTGTGTTTGCAGACTTATCTACCAAAACCATGGCACACATGCCCTCCAGGATGGGGTCTCTGGATCCACACTGCAGGACTGTCCCTGCCATCCACAAGGAAACTGTTTCCATCACAGTTGCCCAAACTGTCTAGATTAGGAGAAACCTACAAGGCCTCTGGGCCTACCCCAATTTCGGCGGCCGCTCTGAACACAAATGCACAGTCTGAAATACCCTGATCCCCTACATCCAGGAACACAGCCAAGTCAATGGTCCTGAGTCAGAATAATGAACCTAACATGCCCCTAGGACGTCATTGGAACCATTGATTCGGTTTTCAGACATGTGTCCTCAGAGGCCTGTTCTAGAATGCGAACTTATGATACAACATGTGGTGGCTGGGCCACACAACAGAACATCTCCTGTCCCCAGAAGGAAACCGTGCCCTACAATCTGTGCAAAATCCCAGAGTAGTAGATTCCTGCACAACTACTAAGCCACCAGCACATTCTAAGATCTACCTGGTAACAAACCAGCTGTGTGGCCCATCTGCAAGAGATTCCATGTCAAATCAAGGACTTGGTACTTTGCTACAGAGACACCAGAATAAAGCTGCCATGTTCTTCAGTTGCAATGGTCAATGAAGTTGAACATTCCAGGCATCCATGCGGTAGAGCTCTGCTACCCAAACTTTCCACATGGGGGACCCTGGAGCAAATAAACCACACTCCACCTGTCCAGTAGAATGAAACCTTGCTATTTGGAGCAGCTCATGAGTCTCAACGTGAAAATCCCTCCATGGCTTCTTGACGCCACCCCTCCATTTGTCAGTCATCATAGACACAAACTCCAGTGTGAGCAAATATCCGACGTCCTCCCTTACTAAGGTGCTGGATATCTCGAAAAAGCTGCTGGACACAGGAACTGCCTTCCGCTTGGCAGTGAATTGAACTGTAGCTTGTGTTTACAATTCCTTCCTCACCCGACTGGTCCCCAAGCCTTCTTGATAGCGAATTATGGAGACACAACACAGCATTCTGCCTTCCCGATAGAAACAAGTGCCTGGTGAGTCTGGCCAGAAACCCCACATGAGGATCAATCTGCTCGGCCCTATATCGGAGGGACCCTGATTTATAGGTTGCCCTGGCCACTAGTGCTGTGTCTGACAGAGCCTGAGCCCAGACCTAGTGTCAGTCACCAGAGTTTGAGCCCCACATCTAGTATTTGGGAATGCCATGGCTCAAGTATTTCATCTCTACCCATCCTTGGTATTCAGGCACCTGTCCCCAGACCTTTGCTGGAATCCCTGATAATGGGGCATCCTGAAGCACAATAGAGAACTCCTCCTTCTTCATATCAGGAAACTTGGCTGTTAGGATGGGTGTTCAACCCTGAAAGGGGGAGTCATTTACAAGTCCAGTGAGACCACACAAACTCCTCAGGGATGCCCTGGAGGCAAACAGGCCTTGTGACCCTCAGCCTGAGCATGCTTTCAAACAATCCATCTCTGTTGCACCACCATGAACCCGCATTGCAGGCCTAATATGCCCTAAGCCCAAATCCTAGCACTTGTTGTGATGTTCCAGATGCCATGAACCAGAGCCCGTCTCTGGAATCCCTGTTTTGGGGCACCCATAAGGTGGAAAACATCACTCTCCCCTTCCCCGAAAAAGCCACCAAACTATGGAGAGCCACCAGGATCCATAGAGAGGAAAAGACTCCCATGGACCCATGAGACCACACCTGCATTCCAAGGCCATCCTGGACACACAATCCAGAGAGAAAAGCCTGTGCTACTGCCTTCCAGTCTCCCTAATTATAGTTCACGAGGAGCTTCCCTCCAGGTCTACGCATTGGGCCTGTGATCACCTCGCCACTCACCCTAATTTGTATTTGTGTTTGCAGACTTCTCTCCCAAAACCATGGCTCACATGCCCACCAGAATGTTATCTCTGGAGCCACACCACAGAACTCTGGCTGCCAACCCCAAGGACACTGTGCATATCAGATTTGCCCAAACCTTCCAGATTAGGAGAAACCTGTGTGGCCCCTGAGCCCCCACCAATATTGCCGGCCACTCGGGATGGAAATGCGCAGTCTGAAACACCCTTATCACCTACATCCAGGGAAATAGCCAAGTCAATGATCGTGAGATAGACGATTGAACCTAAAATGCCCCTAGGCTCTCAATGGAACCCCATTAGGTTTTCAGGCATCTGTCCTCAGGGGCCTGTTCTAAAATACCAATCTATGACACATCATGTTTTCTCTGAGCCACACGACAGAACATCCCCTGTCCCCAGAAGAATACCATGCTCTTCGACCTGTGCCAAACCCTCAGGGTAGGAGAATCCTGCATGGCACCTTAGCAACCAGCACATTCTAAGTTCTCCCTGGTAACAAACAAGCATTGTGACCCATCTGCAAGAGATCCCATGTCAACTCAAGGCCTTGGCACTTTGTCCCAAAGCCACCAGAACGAATCTGCCATGTTCCTCAGCTGCAGTTGTCAATGGAGGTGTGCTTTCCTGGCATCCATGCCGGAGAGCTCTTCTTCACAAACTTTCCACATGGGGAAACCTAGAGTAAACAAACCAGACTTCACCTACACTGTACAAAGAAATGTTACTTTTTGCAGCAGTTCACAAGCCTCAGCATGTGAACTCCTCCATGGCCTCTTTATACCACCCCTCCACTTGTCGGTCATCATAGACAAAAACTCTAGTGTGAGCAAGCATCTGACATCCACCCTTATTCCAGTGCTGGATGTCTCGAGTAAACTGCTACAAATTGGAACTGCCTTCTGCTTGGCACTGAATTGAACCATAGCTTTTGTTTACAATTCCACCCAAAACTGACTGGTCCCCAAGCTCTCGTGATTGGGAAATCTGGAGCCACAACACAGCATTCTGCCTTCCCTATTGAATGAACAAATGCCTGGGAATCTTCCCAAGAAACTCCACATGAGGATCAATCTGCTCCGCCCTCGAATCTACTCTGATATAAAGGCTTCCATGGCCACTAGCGCTGTGTCTGACAGAGCCTGAGCCCCGACCGAGTTTTAGGCCTCATATCTAGCATTTGGGATTGCTATGGCCCAAGTACGTCATCTCCACCCATCTTTGGTATTCAGGCACCTATCTCGAGACCTTGCTGGAAACCCTGCCAATGGGGCAACCTGAAGCACAGAGGAACCTGACGGAAGAGAACTCATCCTTCCTCATGGCAGGACATTTGGCTGTTGGGTTGGGTGTCCAACTCTCTAAGAGGGAGCCAGATATATGACCAATGAGACCACTCCCACTCCTGAGGGCCGCCATGGGAGCAAACAGGCATTGTGAGACTCAGCCTGAGCAAGCTTTCAAACAATCCCTCTCAGTTGCACCATCATGATCCCGCATTGCAGGCCTCATACACCCTTAGGTGCAAATCCTAACCCTTGGTGGGAAGTCCCAGATGCCCAGAAAAAGAGCCTGTATCTGGAATCCCTGTTTTGGGGCACCCATAAGATGGAAAACAACACTCTTCCCTTCCCCAAAAAAGCCACCAAACTATGAGCTGCACAGATCCATAGAGAGGAAAAGTTTCCCATGGACCCATGAGACTATACCTGCATTCCGAGGCCATCCTGGACACACAATATAGAGAGAAAAGCCTGTGCTACTGCCTTCCAGTCACCCTAATTACAACTCCTGACAAGCTGCACTCCAGATCTACTCATTGGGCCTGTGATCACCTTTCCACTAACCATAACCCACATTTGTGTTTGCAGACTTCTCTCCCAAAACCATGGCTCATATGCCCTCCAGGACAGGGTCTCTGGATCCACAACACATGACTAGGCCTGCCATCCCCAAGGAAACTGTGCCCGTCAAACCTGCCCAAACCTTCCAGTTTAGGAGAAACACGCAAGAGCCCTAAGCCCAACCCAATATTGTCGGCAGCACTGGACACAAATGCCAGTCTGAAACGCCCTGATCACCTACATCCAAGCAGACAGCCATTTCAATGTTCCTGGGTCAGAAGATTGTACCTGACATGCTCCTAGGACGTCATTGGAACACTAGATTAGGTTTTCAGGCATCTGTCCTCAGGGTCCTGTTCTGAAATACCAACTTAGGATACAACATGTGGTCCCTGAGCCACACAATAGAATATCTCCTGTCCCCAGTAGGAAACCATGCCCTTCGACCTGTGCCAAACCCTCAAGATTGGAGATTCCTGCACAGCACCTTAGACACCAGCACAAACTCTAGTTTGTGCGTTGACCCATACCACAAGCTTTCCATCTGCTGGACAGTCGAGTCCTGTTGAATGGCTCCAGGATGTCCCATACGGAAAGACTGGAGAGCAGGATTCGAAGGATGGATGCCTGTACAGCATACCTCACATTCCCATTGGCTCTTTGTGACAAGACATGTTTGAACTACTGGCTCTGGGGCGAGCTAACTAGGGGGCTGAATTGAAATGGACTCTCCTGCGGATGGGTCATAATGTGGGTTTGTGTGCATGGAGACCTTGGAATATGTTGGCAGCTCAGGGGCCATGAAGTATTCGCCTAACCGAAGGGTGTAATATTGCTCCAATTAAAAAGAGATCCCTATGTGGAGATGAGACAGGTTCTCTTTGGTGCCTCAGAAAAGCCCCAGATACTGGTCTTCAAACCAGTTCTCTGAGTAGAGACACCTGGAAACCAAAGCTAGGGTTCAGATTAGAGCCTAGATGCCTGTCCGTTTCAATATTCTGTCTCTGGGGACACTGTCTGAGTATCTAAGTGGAGATAGTTGCTCAGCTTGTGTCAGAGTGCCCCTCTTAGTCCATGGCCGAGGCATGGCCTTGGAGACCTTATTGGATTTTCCTAATCTCTAGGGTTGTGGCCAATGGATTGGGTACAGTTTTCTTGGAGAGGACTGGCACAGTCCTTCAGTGTGTCTCCATAGGCCCTAGCCTGGAGGGTGTGTGGGTCCGGGCTGTGGGCACAGAAGTCTGAAAACACAAACTCGGCTTGGGTGCGGAGCCGAGAGCATGGCAGGATGGACCCACAGACCGTGAGAGGAGATCCTCAGCTTATGAAAGAAGGGCAAATGGGAGGCAGTCACGCAAGCTTTTGTCTTTGGATGTTTTGTCTCCCATAGCCGTGGAATGTAGGGGTGACCTCAGGGGCTATGGAACAGTCTCCCTCTCTGAGGAGTTGGTCCAGCTCTTAAGATTTTGGGGACATTTTGTGGGAAGGGTGGAGTCCTGCTGTCTGGCTCAGGTGTTCTTCCAGGAGAGGGACTCCAGATCACAGTCCTGGGTTCGAGCAAATGGAATACTCGAGCTCTTGTGAAGATTGGGATCATAGGGGCTTGGCAAGCCCCATATGCGGGCTCTTGGTCCAGGCCCTGAGAGACCTTACTTCGACATGGGGCCCATGCTGATGGTCCCAATGCGAGTTTGTACCCAAGGAGGCACTCAAGTTTAGGCTTGGCCTCAGGGGCCATGAAGGTTTCTCCTACACTGAAGGTATGAATCCATGCCAACAGCAAGCTTTCCAGCCATGGGGAAGGAGAAGATCTGATTTGTGCTTCAGTTACCCACGTTTGCCAGGATTTGATATAATATCTAGGGTCAGATGTCTGAAAACCCAGGTTGGGAAGAGATGACAGCATAAGGCCATGGCCTGTCTGATGTGCTTAGTGTGCAGCCAGCTGTTTCCTTGTCTGTCGGGACGTCAGGCTGTGTCAGACAGAGCATTACTGACCAGGGTAGCTTTTCCAGTTAGGGTGCGGTCGAGGCCAGAGCAGGTTGGTTCTCATTTGTGGTTTCTGGAGAGCCCCATAGGGCAACGTTTTTCTTCTGGTGGGCAGGCAGAAAACTGTGTTGTGGTTCTGGAATTCCCAGTCTGGAGGGCTTGTTTGCCAGGAGTGTGAAGAGGGTA
Source organism: Mustela nivalis (assembly GCF_964662115.1). Classification (NCBI taxonomy): domain Eukaryota; kingdom Metazoa; phylum Chordata; class Mammalia; order Carnivora; family Mustelidae; genus Mustela; species Mustela nivalis. Next base: position 689,523 of record NW_028136306.1, on the reverse strand, counting down.
GTCTTAAAACACAAGCTAGCGTTAGGTTTGGGGCCGAGGGCATGGCAGGCCCACTCTGCAGAGACTGAATCAAGATCTCCTGCATCTGAGGTCAGGGCGAGTATCAGACGTTGCCTCAGGTTGGAGTTTGTGTCCATTATGGCCCCTTCCTGAAGGGGGTGGGGGCGTCATGAGGCCAGGGAGGTTTCCCAACGCTGGGAGTTATGAGCTGCCCCAAACATCAAGGTTTCCTCTGTAGGACAGTCGAGTACTATGAGATGGTTCTAGGATGACCCCTACAGAAAGACTCGAGAGAAGGGGTCTAAGCATGAATGTCTGCAAATGCCACCTCACATTCCCACTGGCTGCTTGGGGCAAGGCAGGCTCAATCTGCAGGCTCTTGGGCGGGTTTCTCAGAGGGCTGAGTTGAAATGGACTCTCCTGAGGATGAGTCTTACTGTGGGTTGGTGGCCATGGAGACCTTGGAATGTGGCGGTGGCTCAGGGACTCTGCCGGTTTCTCCAAACCGAAGGGTTTGACACAGCTCCAACAATGAAGCTTCCCATGTGGAGACGATAGATGTTCTGTTTGGTGTCTCAGGAAAGCCCCAGATGCTGGTCTTCAAACCCAGGCCTCTGAGGAGTGACACCTGGAAACCAAAGCAAGAGTTCAGATTAGGGCCCAGGGGCCTGTCTGGTTCAATCTACCGTCTCTGCCAACATCTGTCTGTGTTTCTGCATGGAGGTAGTTGCTCAGCTAGTGTCAGGATGCCTTTGTCCAGAGAGGCTTATAGTAGTGGGATGTCCTCGGGGGCCTTGAGGTTTCTCCTATTCTGTGGGGTTATGGGCAATGGAATGGGCATAGTCTCCTTGGAGAGAGCAGGACAGTCCTGTGGTGTGGCTCCAGAGGCCCCAGCCTGGCGGCTGTGTGGGCCAGGGCTGTGGGGACAGACATCCAAAAACACAAACTCGGCTGAGGTTTGGGGCTGAGGTTATGGCAGGAGTGATCTACAGTCCGTGAGGGGAGCTCATTGTGATTAGAAAGTAAGGCGAGTGAGAGGCGGTCGTTCAAGCTTATGTCTCTGGATGTTGTATTCATGATGGTCATTTAATGTAAGCATGGTCTCATGGGCCATGGAAGTCTCCCTCTCTGGTGATTTGTCCGGCTCCCAAGAGATTGGGGTCATTTTGTGGGAAGGGAGGAGTCCTGTTTTCTGCCTCATGTGTTCCCACAATAGAGGGATTCTAGAGCAGAGCACTGGGTACATACAACTGGAATACCCACCCTCTGGTTAGGCCTGGGGTCCTATGGGCATGGCAAGCCCATATGCAGATTCTTGGTCCAGCCACTGAGAGACGTTACTTGAATAGTGGACTCATGCTGAGGGTCACAATGTGTGTTTGTGCCCAAGGTGGTCCTCAATATAGGGCGGGACTTCATTGAGCTTGCAGGTTTCTCCTACACTGAACCTTGGACATGCCAACCTCAGGGTTTCTTGCCATGGGGAAGGAGGAGTTTTGATTTCTGCATCACGTTCACCTCTGGGCACTAATTGGAGATAAGGTCTAGGTTCTGAAGCCTGAAAACCGAGGTTTGGAAGAGATGACGACCTAAGGCCATGGCGGGCCCGATGTGTTCAGTTTGGGGCCAGCTTTCTAGGTGTCGTTCAGGAGGTCTGCACTCAGGCTGTGCCAGACAGGGCATTCGTGCCCAGATACGCTGTATAATTGGGGTACAGTTGAGTGGCATGCAGAAGATAATTATTTGGGGTTTCTCCGTAGCCCCATAGGGCAAAGTCTTTCTTCTGGAGGGCAGGCAGAGTGCTGCATTCTGGCTCCGAAACTGCCAAACTGGAGGTCTTGGGGCCAGGAATGCAAGGATGTAAGTCTGAGAACTGAAGCTTTGCTTTGGTTTCAGGGCGAGTACATGGCAGGCACACTCTGCAGAGCTGAATTGAGATTTCATGCATCTGAGGTCAGGGCGAGGTTCATATGTTGGCTCAGGTTGGAGTTTCTGTCCATGATGGCCCCTTCATGAAGGGGGGTCATCACACCGCCATTGGTGTTTTCCCATGATGGCAGTAGTGAAATGCTCCAAACCACAAGGATTTTCTGCGGGTCAGTTGAAACCTGTTGGATGGCTCCAGGGCATCCCATATGGAACAATTGCAGAGCAGGGTTCTAAGGATGGATGCCTGGGCATCCGGCCTTGCATTCCAATTGTCTCCTAGCGAAACGGCACGTTTGATTGCTGCCTATGATGTAGCAGCCGAGGGGGCTGAGTTGAAATGCATTCTCCTGAGGATCGGTCATAATGTGGGATTGTGTCCATGGAGACCTTGGAATGGGGCAGTGGCACCAGGGCTCTGAAGGATGCTCCTAACCAGAGGTTTTGACACATCTCCAAGAATCATTTTTCCCATGGGGAAACAAGATTTGTTCTCATTGGTGCTTCAGTAACCCCCAATATGCTGGTATTGTAAACCAGAACTCTGAGGAGAGATGCCTGGAAACCAAGGCAATGGATCTGATTAGGGCCTGGGGCCTGTCTGGTTTAATCTTCTTCTCTCGGTTCATCTGTCTATGGGATTGAGTGGAGGTAGTTCCTCAGCTGGTGTCAGATTGCCCCTATTTGTCCTGGGCAGTCTACACTATTGGGATGGCCACTTTGACTTTGGAGGTTTCTCCTAATTTGCAAGTTTGTGGCCAATGAAATGGGCAGAATTCCTTTGGGGAGGGAAGGCACAATCCTGAGGTGTGGCTCTAGGGGCTCAAGCATGGAGGGTGTGTGGGTCAGAGCTGTGGGGACAGAAGTCTGAAAACAGAAACTCGTCTTAGGTTTGGGGACATAGGTATGGGAGGCCCGATCTACAGACCTTGAGGAGAACTCTTCAGGATATGAACAAAGAGTGAGTGTGAGGCACTTGCTCAGGCTTTTGACTCTGGATTTTGTGTCACTGATGGCCGTGGAATGTAGGGGCGTCCTCATGGACCATGGGTGAGAGTTCCTCTATGGGGATTTGGATGATCCCAATATTTTGGGGTCATTCCGTGGGATGGGAGGAGTCCATTCTGTTTTTTTTTTTTTTTTTTTTTTACCTCAGGTGTGCCACTAAAGAGGGATTCCAGAGCAGAACCCTGGGAAGGGGCGACTGGACAACCCGAACTCTGTATAAGATTGGGGGCCTAAGGGCATGGCAATCCCCATATGGGGTACCTTGGTCCAGCCACTGAGAGGTCTTACTTGAGTACAGTGCTCACACTGAGGGTCACAATGCATGTTTGTGCCCAATGTAGGCATCAAGCATGGGCGGGGACTCATGGGCCATGCTTGATTCTCCTACACTGAACTTTGGACAACATACGAACCACAAGGTTTCTTTCCATGGGGAAGGAGGAATTCTGATTTCTGCATCATGTTCACCCCTGGGCAGTGACTGGAGATAAGATCTAAGTTCTGAATCCAGAAAATGGAGGTTGGGATGAGATGATAACCTAAGGTCATGGAGGGTCCGATGTGCTCAGTGTGCGGTCAGCTTTCTGGGTGTTCTTCAGGAGGTATGGATTCAGGCTGTGTCAGACAGTGCATTAGTGCCCAGGTTAGACTGTATAATTTGGGTACAGTTGAGTTCCATGTAGGTTCATCCTCATTTATTGTGTCAGGGAAGCTCACTGGGGCAACATTTTTCTTCTGGTGGGCAGGCAGAGTGCAGCATTGTGGGTCCAGAATTGCCAAACTTAAGGGCGTCGGGACCAGGAGTGTGAGGACGTAAGTCTGAGATCATAAGCTAGACTTAAGTTTCAGGGCGAGGGCACGGCAGGCACCCTCTGCAGATCCGAATCAAAATCTCATTCATCTGAAGTCAGGACGAGGATCAGACTTAGGCGCAGGTTGGAGTTTCTGTCCATGATGGCCTCTTCATCAAAGGGGTGGAATCTCGAGGCCATGGAGGTTTTCCCACGTTGGGAGTTGTGGGATGCTCCAAACTGCAAGGATTCCGTCTGCGGGAAAATTGAGAACTGTTGGATGGCTCCAGGACATCCCATATGGAATGACTCCAGAGCCGGGTTCTAAGGATGGATGCCTGAGCAGACTGCCTCTTACACCAATTGTCTCCCTGCCACAAGACAGGTACGATCTGATGGCTATGCAGGAGCAATCCTGGGAGCTGAGTTGAAATGGACTCTCCTGAAGATGGGTCTTAATGTGTGTTTGTGTCCATGAGGACGTTGGAATGGGGTGGTGGCCCCAGGGCTCTAAAGGATTCTAACCGGAGATTTTGAAACAACTCGAAAGAGCAAGTTTTCCATGTGGAGACAAGATTTGTTCTAATCGGTGCCTCAGGAAACCCACATATGCTGGTATTAGAACCAGGCCTCTGAGGAGAGATACATAGAAACCACAGCAATGCATCCAATTAGGTCCTAGGAGCCTCTCTGGTTCAATCTTCTTCTCTGTCGACATCTGTCTATTTTATGAAATGGAGGTAGTTGCTCAGCTGGTGTCAGACCGCTCCTGTTTGTCCGGGCGGCCTACACTATAGGGATGGCCTCGGGGACTTTGGAGGTTTCTCCTAAATTGTATGATTATGGACAATGGAATGGGCAGAATTCCTGTGGTGTGGGCAGGCACAGACCTGATGTGTGGCTCCAAGGGCCCAGCCTTGAGGGTGTGTGGGCAAGGACTGTGGGGACAGATGTCTGAAAACACAAACTCAGCTTAGGTTTTGGGACGTAGGTATGGCAGGTCCGATTTACAGACTATGAGGAGAACTTTTTGGGATATGAATAAAGGGTGAAAGTGTGACACTTGTCAGGCTTTTGCCCCTGGATTTTGTGTCAATGATGGCTGTGGAATGTCGAGGAGTCCTCATGGGCCATGGAAGAGTCTTTCTCTCTGTGGATTTGGCCAGATCCCAATTGTTTTGGGTTAATCTGTGGGATTCAGTTTTGTTAACTAAGGTGTCCCACCAAAAGAGGGATTCCAGAGCAGAGCCCTGGACAACAAGAAATCTAACTAAAAATACGGGCCTAGGGGCATGGCAAGCCCAATATGCCTTCTAATGGTCCAGCCACTGAGAGGCCTTCATTGAGGACAGAACTCATGCTGAGGGTCACAATGCGTGTTTATGCCCTTGTGGTACTCAAGCATGGGTGGGGACTCATGGTGCATGCTTGTTTCTCCTACACTGAATGATAGTCAACATGTCAACCATATGAGTTCTTGCCATGGGGAAGTATTAATTCTGATTTCTGCATGTCATTCACCCCTGGGCAGTGATTGGAGATAAGGTCTAGGTTGTGAAGTCTGAAAACCGAGGTTGGGAAGAGATGACGACCTAAGACCATGTCGGGTCCGATATGCTCAGCGTGGAGCCAGCTGTCTGGGTGTTGGTCGGGAGGTCCAAGCTTGGGCTGTGTCAGACAGGGCATTAGTGCCCAGGGTAGATTGTATAATTGGGGTACAACTGAGTGCCGTGCAGGTTGATCTTTATTTGGCATTTCTGGGTAGCCCCAAGGGCAATGTTTTTCTTCTGGAGAACAGGCAGAGTGCTGCATTGTGGCTCCGGAATTTCCAAAGTGGATGCCTTGTGGACGGGGAGTGTGAGAACGGAAGTCTGAGAACACATGTTAGGCGTAGGTTCTGGGCGAGGGCACGGCAGGCACCCTCTGCAGATCTGAATCGGGATATCATGAATCTGAAGTCAGGGCGAGGTTCAAACCTAGGCTTAGGTTTGAATTTCTGTCCATTCTGGCCACTTTATGAAGGGGACAGCATCTCCAGTCCATGGAGGTTTACCCACAATGGGAGTTGTGAGATGCTCCAAACAACAAGGATTCCTTCTGATCAACAATTGAGACCTTTTGTATCACTCCAGTACATACCATACAGAATGACACCAGAGCAGGGATCTTAGGATGGATGCATGGGAAGCCCGCCTCACATTGCAGTTGTCTCCTAGCAAATAGACAGGTTTGATATGCTGGCTCTGTCAGAGCAACCAAGGGGGCTGAGTTGAAATGGACTCTCCTGAGGATGGATGCTAATGTGGGTTTGTGTCCATGGAGACCTTGGAATGGGGCGTTGGTGCATGGGCCCTGAAGGATTCTCCTAACCGGAGGTTTTGAGACATCTCCAAAGGACAAGTTTCCCATGTGGAGACGAGATTTGTTCTGATTGGTGCCTCAGGAAACCCCCATATACTGTTATTGGAATATAGGCCTCTGAAGAGAAATAACTGGAAACCAAAGCAATGGCTCCGTTTATAGCCTAGGGGCCTATCCGGTTGAATCTTCTTCTCTGTGTACATCCATCTAAGGTATTAGTGGAGTTAGATGCTCAGCTGGTGTCAGATGGCCCTTGTTTGTCCCAGGCGGCCTACACTATTGTGAAGGCCTTGGGGACTTTGGAGGTTTCTCCTAATTTTATGATTATGGACAATGGAATGGGCAGAATTCCCGTGGAGAGGGAAGGCACAGTTTTGATGTGGCTCCAGGGGCCCCAGCCTGCAGGGTGTGTGCCTCAGGACTGTGGAGACAGAAGTCTAAAACACAAACTCAGTTTAGGTTTAGGGACGTAGGTATGGCAGGCCCGATCTACAGACCGTGAGGAGAATTCTTCCAGATATGAAGAAAGAGAGATTGTGAGGCACTTGTTCAGGCTTTTGTTTCTGGATTTTGTGTCAACGATGGGCGTGGAATGTCCAGGAGGCCTCATGGGCCATGGACGAGTCTTCCACTCTGTGGATTTGGCCCGATTCCAATTGTTTTGGGTCAAACTGTGGGATGGGAGGAGTCCTTTCAGTTTTGTTACCTCAGGTGTCCCACCAAAAGAGGGATTCCAAAGCCGAGCCCTGGGGAGGGGAGACTGGACAACCAGAAATCTGGTTAAAAATTGGGGCCTAGGGGCATGACAAGCCCAATATGCTGTCTTTTGGTCCAGCCACTGAGAGGCCTTACTTGAGAACTGGGCTCACGTTGAGGGTCAGAATGCATGTTTGTGAACGACTTGGTCCTCAAGCATCTGCAGGGCCTCATGGGCCACACTGGTTTCAACTACATTTTACGTTGGACAACATGCCAACCACAAGGTTTTTTGCCATGGGGAAGGAGTTCTGATTCCTGCATCATGTTCAACCCTGGGTGGTGACTGGAGATAAGGTTTAGGTTCTGAAGCCTGAAAACCGAGGTTGGGAAGAGATGATGACCTAAGGCCATGGCGGGTCTGATGTGCTCAGTGTGTGGCTAGCTGGGTAGGTGCGAGCCAGGAGGTTCAGTCTCAGGCTGTGCCAGAAAGGGCAGTAGTGCCCAGGGCAGCCTGTATAATTGGGGTCCAGTCAAGTGGCATGCAGGTTGATCCTCATTTGGGGAATCTGGGTAGCCCCAGAGGGCAATGTTTTTCTTTCGGAAAGCAGGCAGAGTGCTGCCTTGTAGTTCTGGAATTGCCAAACTGGAGGGATTGTGGGCCAGGAATGTGAGGATGGAAGTTGAGAACACAAACTAGACTTACGTTTCTGGGCAAGGGCACGGCAGACACACTCTGCAGAGCTGAATCAAGATGTCCTGCATCTGAAGTCAGGGCGAGGATCAGACGATCGCTCAGGTTGGAGCTTCTGTCCCTGATGGCCCCTTCATGAAGCACAGGGGGCGGGATCACGAGGCCATGGAGGTTTGCCCACGATGGGATTTCTGAGATGCTCCAAACAGTAAAGATTCTTCTGCGGGACTATTGAGACCTGTTGGTTGGCTCCAGGACTTCCCATACAGCATAATTCTGCGAATGGTTCTAAGTATGGATGTCTGGGAAGCCTGCCTCTCATTCCAATCATCTCCTAGCGACAAGACGGGTTAGATCTGCTGGATCAGGGGGAGCAACTAAGGGGGCTGAGTTGAAATGGACTCTCCTGTGGATGGGTCCTAATGTGGGTGTGTCTCCATGGAGACCTTGGAATGAGGTGCTGGCACCGGGAACCTGAAATGTCCTTCTAACCAGAGGCTTTGAGAGAGCTCCAACATGCAAGTTTCCCATGTGTAGACGAGATTTGTTCTGATGGGTTCCTCAGGAGAAGCCCTCAGCTGGTATTGGAAACCAGGCTTTTGAGGAGACATGCCTGTTAACCAAAGCTATGGATCCCATTATGGCCTGGGGTCCTGTCTGGTCAATCTTCTTCTCTGGGGACATCCATCTATGGTATGAGTGGAGGTAGATGCTCAGCTGGTGTCAGACGGCCCTTTTTTGTCCCAGACAACCTACACCATTGGTATGGCTTCAGGGAATTTGGAGGTTTCTCCTAATTTGTACGGTTTTGGATAATGGAATGGGCAGAATTCCCATGGATTGGTTAGGCACAGTCTTAATGTGTGGTTCCAGGGGCCCAGCCTGGAGGGTGTGTGGCCCAGGACTTTGAGGACAGAACTCAAAAAACACAAACTCAGCTCAGGTTTGGGAACGTAGGTATGGCACGGCCGAACTACAAATCATGAGAAGAACTCTTCAGGATATGAAGAAAGAGCGAGTCTGAGGCGCTTAGTTAGGCTTTTGTCTCTGGATTTTGTATCAGCGATGGCCGTGGAATGTCGGAGAGGCCTCATGGGCCATGGACGAATCTTCCTCTCTGTGGATTTGGCCCTATCCCAATTCTTTTTCGTGAATCTGTGGGATGGGAGGACTCCTTTAAGGTTTGTTACCTGAGGTGTCCCACCAAAAGCGGAATTCCAAAGCAGAGCCCTGGGCAAGAGTGAAGGGACAACCCGAAATATGGTTAAAAATTAGGGTCTAGGGGCATGGCAAGCCCAATATGCTGTTTCTTCATGCAGCCACTGAGAGGCCTTGCCTGAGGACCGGGCTCAGGCTGAGGGTCACAATGTGTGTTTGAGACCAATGTGGCCCTCAAGCATGGGCTGGGTCTCATGTGCCACACTGGTTTCAACTACACTGAACGTTGGACAACATGCCAACCACGAGGTTTCATGCCAAGGGAACGAGTTCGGATTTCTGCAACATTTTGAAACTTGGGCAGTGATTGGAGATAAGGTCAAGGTTCTGAAGCCTGAAAACCGAGGTTGGGTAGAGATGACGACCTAAGGCCATGGCAGGTCCGATGTGCTCAGTGTGCGGCCAGCTGTCTGGGTGGGGCCAGGAGTTCCAGGCTCAGGCTGTGTCAGAATGGGCAATTGTGCCCACTTCAGCCTATATATTTGGTGTACAGCCAAATGGCGTGCAGGTTAATCCTCATTTGGGGTTTCTGGGTAGCCCCAGAGGGCAATGTTCTTCTTCCAGGGAGCAGGCAGAGTGCCGCATTGTACTTCTGGATTGCCAAACTGGAGGGCTTGTGGGCCAGTAGTCTGAGGACTGAAGTCTGAGAACACAAGCTAGGCTTAGTTTTTATGAGTGAGGACATGGCAGGCACAATCTACAGACCTGAATCGAGATCTCGTGCATCTGAAGTTAGGGTGAGGATCAGACGATCTTCAGGTTGGACTTTCTGTCCCTGATGGCCCCTTCATGAAGGGGGGGAATCACGAGGCCATGGGGGTTTTCGCACGATGGGAGTTGTGAGAAGCTCCAAACTACAAAGATTCTTCTCCAGGACAATTGAGACCTGTTAGTTGGCGCCAGGCCAAGGATTCCAAGCATGGTTCTGAGGATGGATGGCTGGGTACCCCACCTGGCATTCCAATTTTCTCCTAGCTACAAGAAAGGTTAGATCTGCTGGATGTGGGGGAGCAACTGAGGAGGCTGAGTTGAAATTGACTCTCCTGTGGATGTGTCCTAATATGTTTTTGTGTCTATGGAGACCTTGGAATGAAGCGGTGGCACTGGGTCCCTGATGGGTTCTTCTAAACAGAGACTTTGACACAGCTCCACCGTGCAAGTTTCCCATATGTAGATGAGATTTGTTCTGATGGGTGAGTCAAGAAACAGCCATATGCTGGTATTGAAATCCAGGCCTCTGAGGAGACATGCCTGGAAACCATAGCAATGGATCCGATTAGTGCCTAGTGGTCTGTTCATTCCTTTTTTCCTCTGGGGACATCAGTCTATGGGTCTGAGTGCGGGTAGGTGCTCTGATGTGCTCAGATTGCTCCTGTTTGTCCTGGGAAGCCACCACTATTGGGATGGCCTCAGGAACTTTGGAGGTTTATCCTATTAGTAGGATTGCGGCCATTGGAATGGGTACACACAATTCCCTTGGAGAGGGCAAGTACAGTCCTCAGGTTTGGCTCCAAGGGCCTGAGCCTTTGGGGTGTGTAGGCCACGGCTGTTTGGACAGTTGTCTGAAAACACAACCTCGGCTTATGTTTCGGGTCATAGGTATGGCAGGACTGATCTACAGAACATGAGAAGAACTCTTCGGGATATGAAAAAAGGGCGAGTGTGAGGCTCTTGCTCAAGTTTATCTCTGGATATCGTGTGACTCATGGTCGTGAAATTTCCGGGTGACTTCATGGGAAATGGACGAGTCTTACTCTTTAGAAGGTTGGCCTCGTCCAAAGAGTTTGGTGTGTTTATGCCCTCGTTGCACTTGAGAATGGGCTGGGCCTCAGGGTGAATGCTGGTTTCTCCTACACTGAACGTTGGACAACATGCCAACCACAAGGTTTCTTGCCATGGGTAAGGAGGAGTTCTGATTTCTACATACCATCACCCCTGGGCAGTGATTGGAGAAAAGGTAGGTTCTGAAGCCTGAAAACTGAGGTATGGAAGAGATGATGTCCGAGGGCCATGGCTGGACTGTTGTGCTCAGTGTGTGGTCAGCTGTCTGTGTGTTAGTCAGGAGGACCGGGCTCAGGTGTGTCAGACCGTGCATTAGTGCACAGCTTAGAGTATATAATTTACGTACAGTCAAGTGGAGTGTAGGTTTATCCTCATATGATGTGCCTGGGCAGCTCATGAGGCATTTTTTTTCTAGAGGGCAGGCAGAGTGCTGCACAGTGGGTTCGGAATTGCCAAACTTGAGGTCTTCTGGGCCAGGAGTGTGAGGACGGAAGTCTGAGAACACAAGCTAGACTTGGGTTTCAGGTCGAGGGTACGGCAGGTACCTCGGCAGATCTGAACCAATATCTCATGCATCTGAATTCAGGGCGAGGATCAGACATTGGCTCTGGTTGGAGTTTCTGTACATGACGGCCCATTCATGAAGGGAGTGGAATCTCTAGGCCATGGAGGTTTTCCCACGTTGGGAGTTGTGAGATGGCCCTTCAAAGATTCCTTCTGCGGCACAATTGAGACCTGTTGGACAGCTCCAGGACATCACATATGGAATGACTCGAGAGCACCATTCGAGGATGAATGCCTGGGAAGCCCGCCTCGCATTCCAATTTTCTTCTAGCAACAAGACAGTATAGATCTGATGGCTCAGCAGGTGTTACCGGGGTGGCTGAGTTGAAATGGACTTTCCGGAGGATGGGTCCTAATGTTTGTTTGTGTCCCTGAGGGCCTTTGAATGGGGCGGTGGCACCGGCACCCTGAAGTATTCTCCTAAGCCTTTGACATAGCTCCCATGCACAAGTTTCCTTGTGGAGACGAGATTTGTTCTGATGGGTGCCTCAGGAGAAGCCCTATGCTGGTATTGGAATCCAGGCTTTTGAGGAGACATGCCTGTAAACCAAAGCTATGGATCCCATTATGTCCTAGGGTCCTGCCTGGTTCAATCTTCTTCTCTGGGGACATCCATCTATGGTATGAGTGGAGGTTGATGCTCAGCTGGTGTCAGACGGCCCTTGTTTGTCCGGGACAACCTACACCATTGGGATGGCCTCAGGGACTATGGAGGGTTCTCCTAATTTGAACGGTTTGAGACAATGGCATGGGCAGAATTCCCATGGATTGGGTAGGCACAGTACTAATGTGTGGCTCCAGGGGCTCAGTCTGGAGGGTATGTGGCCCAGGAATTTGAGGACAGAAAATAAAAAACACAAACTCATCTTAGGTTTGGGAACGTAGGTATGGCAAGCCCGACCTACAAACCAGGAGAAGAACTCTTCAGGATATGAAGAAAGAGCGAGTCTGAGGCGCTTGCTCAGGCTTTTGTCTCTGGATTTTGTATCAGCGATGGCCGAGGAATGTCGGGGAGGCCTCCTGGGCCATGGACGGATCTTCCTCTCTGTGGATCTGGTCCGATCACAATTCTTTTTCGTGAATCTGTGGGATGGGAGGACTCCTTTCAGGTTTGTTACCTGAGGTGTCCCACCAAAAGAGGAATTCCAAAGCAGAGCCCTGCGCAAGAGTGAAGGGACAACCCGAACTATGGTTAAAAATTGGGGTCTAGGGGCATGGCAAGCCCAATATGCTGTTTCTTCATGCAGCCACTGAGAGGCCTTGCCTGAGGACCGGGCTCAGGCTGAGGGTCACAATGTGTGTTTGAGACCAATGTGGCCCTCAAGCATGGGCTGGGTCTCATGTGCCACACTGGTTTCAACTACACTGAACGTTGGACAACATGCCAACCACGAGGTTTCTTGCCAAGGGAACGAGTTCTGATTTCTGCAACATTTTCAAACCTGGGCAGTGATTAGAGATAAGGTCTAGGTACTGAAGCCTGAAAACCGAGGTTGGGAAGAGATGACGAACTAAGGCCATGGCAGGTCCGATGTGCTCAGTGTGCGGCCAGCTGTCTGGGTGGGGCCAGGAGTTCCAGGCTCAGTCTGTGTCAGAATGGGCAATTGTGCCCACTTCAGCCTATATATTTGGTGTACAGCCAAATGGCGTGCAGGTTAATCCTCATTTGGGGTTTCTGGGTAGCCCCAGAGGGCAATGTTCTTCTTCCAGGGAGCAGGCAGAGTGCCGCATTGTACTTCTGGATTGCCAAACTGGAGGGCTTGTGGGCCAGTAGTCTGAGGACTGAAGTCTGAGAACACAAGCTAGGCTTAGTTTTTATGGGTGAGGACATGGCAGGCACAATCTACAGACCTGAATCGAGATCTCGTGCATCTGAAGTTAGGGTGAGGATCAGACGATCTTCAGGTTGGACTTTCTGTCCCTGATGGCCCCTTCATGAAGGGGGGGAATCACGAGGCCATGGGGGTTTTCGCACGATGGGAGTTGTGAGAAGCTCCAAACTACAAAGATTCTTCTCCAGGACAATTGAGACCTGTTAGTTGGCGCCAGGCCAAGGATTCCAAGCATGGTTCTGAGGATGGATGGCTGGGTACCCCACCTGGCATTCCAATTTTCTCCTAGCTACAAGAAAGGTTAGATCTGCTGGATGTGGGGGAGCAACTGAGGAGGCTGAGTTGAAATTGACTCTCCTGTGGATGTGTCCTAATATGTTTTTGTGTCTATGGAGACCTTGGAATGAAGCGGTGGCACTGGGTCCCTGATGGGTTCTTCTAAACAGAGACTTTGACACAGCTCCACCGTGCAAGTTTCCCATATGTAGATGAGATTTGTTCTGATGGGTGAGTCAAGAAACAGCCATATGCTGGTATTGAAATCCAGGCCTCTGAGGAGACATGCCTGGAAACCATAGCAATGGATCCGATTAGTGCCTAGTGGTCTGTTCATTCCTTTTTTCCTCTGGGGACATCAGTCTATGGGTCTGAGTGCGGGTAGGTGCTCTGATGTGCTCAGATTGCTCCTGTTTGTCCTGGGAAGCCACCACTATTGGGATGGCCTCAGGAACTTTGGAGGTTTATCCTATTAGTAGGATTGCGGCCATTGGAATGGGTACACACAATTCCCTTGGAGAGGGCAAGTACAGTCCTCAGGTTTGGCTCCAAGGGCCTGAGCCTTTGGGGTGTGTAGGCCACGGCTGTTTGGACAGTTGTCTGAAAACACAACCTCGGCTTATGTTTCGGGTCATAGGTATGGCAGGACTGATCTACAGAACATGAGAAGAACTCTTCGGGATATGAAAAAAGGGCGAGTGTGAGGCTCTTGCTCAAGTTTATCTCTGGATATCGTGTGACTCATGGTCGTGAAATTTCCGGGTGACTTCATGGGAAATGGACGAGTCTTACTCTTTAGAAGGTTGGCCTCGTCCAAAGAGTTTGGTGTGTTTATGCCCTCGTTGCACTTGAGAATGGGCTGGGCCTCAGGGTGAATGCTGGTTTCTCCTACACTGAACGTTGGACAACATGCCAACCACAAGGTTTCTTGCCATGGGTAAGGAGGAGTTCTGATTTCTACATACCATCACCCCTGGGCAGTGATTGGAGAAAAGGTAGGTTCTGAAGCCTGAAAACTGAGGTATGGAAGAGATGATGTCCGAGGGCCATGGCTGGACTGTTGTGCTCAGTGTGTGGTCAGCTGTCTGTGTGTTAGTCAGGAGGACCGGGCTCAGGTGTGTCAGACCGTGCATTAGTGCACAGCTTAGAGTATATAATTTACGTACAGTCAAGTGGAGTGTAGGTTTATCCTCATATGATGTGCCTGGGCAGCTCATGAGGCATTTTTTTTCTAGAGGGCAGGCAGAGTGCTGCACAGTGGGTTCGGAATTGCCAAACTTGAGGTCTTCTGGGCCAGGAGTGTGAGGACGGAAGTCTGAGAACACAAGCTAGACTTGGGTTTCAGGTCGAGGGTACGGCAGGTACCTCGGCAGATCTGAACCAATATCTCATGCATCTGAATTCAGGGCGAGGATCAGACATTGGCTCTGGTTGGAGTTTCTGTACATGACGGCCCATTCATGAAGGGAGTGGAATCTCTAGGCCATGGAGGTTTTCCCACGTTGGGAGTTGTGAGATGGCCCTTCAAAGATTCCTTCTGCGGCACAATTGAGACCTGTTGGACAGCTCCAGGACATCACATATGGAATGACTCGAGAGCACCATTCGAGGATGAATGCCTGGGAAGCCCGCCTCGCATTCCAATTTCCTTCTAGCAACAAGACAGTATAGATCTGATGGCTCAGCAGGTGTTACCGGGGTGGCTGAGTTGAAATGGACTTTCCGGAGGATGGGTCCTAATGTTTGTTTGTGTCCCTGAGGGCCTTTGAATGGGGCGGTGGCACCGGCACCCTGAAGTATTCTCCTAAGCCTTTGACATAGCTCCCATGCACAAGTTTCCTTGTGGAGACGAGATTTGTTCTGATGGGTGCCTCAGGAGAAGCCCTATGCTGGTATTGGAATCCAGGCTTTTGAGGAGACATGCCTGTAAACCAAAGCTATGGATCCCATTATGTCCTAGGGTCCTGCCTGGTTCAATCTTCTTCTCTGGGGACATCCATCTATGGTATGAGTGGAGGTTGATGCTCAGCTGGTGTCAGACGGCCCTTGTTTGTCCGGGACAACCTACACCATTGGGATGGCCTCAGGGACTATGGAGGGTTCTCCTAATTTGAACGGTTTGAGACAATGGCATGGGCAGAATTCCCATGGATTGGGTAGGCACAGTACTAATGTGTGGCTCCAGGGGCTCAGTCTGGAGGGTATGTGGCCCAGGAATTTGAGGACAGAAAATAAAAAACACAAACTCATCTTAGGTTTGGGAACGTAGGTATGGCAAGCCCGACCTACAAACCAGGAGAAGAACTCTTCAGGATATGAAGAAAGAGCGAGTCTGAGGCGCTTGCTCAGGCTTTTGTCTCTGGATTTTGTATCAGCGATGGCCGAGGAATGTCGGGGAGGCCTCCTGGGCCATGGACGGATCTTCCTCTCTGTGGATCTGGTCCGATCACAATTCTTTTTCGTGAATCTGTGGGATGGGAGGACTCCTTTCAGGTTTGTTACCTGAGGTGTCCCACCAAAAGAGGAATTCCAAAGCAGAGCCCTGCGCAAGAGTGAAGGGACAACCCGAAATATGGTTAAAAATTGGGGTCTAGGGGCATGGCAAGCCCAATATGCTGTTTCTTCATGCAGCCACTGAGAGGCCTTGCCTGAGGACCGGGCTCAGGCTGAGGGTCACAATGTGTGTTTGAGACCAATGTGGCCCTCAAGCATGGGCTGGGTCTCATGTGCCACACTGGTTTCAACTACACTGAACGTTGGACAACATGCCAACCACGAGGTTTCTTGCCAAGGGAACGAGTTCTGATTTCTGCAACATTTTCAAACCTGGGCAGTGATTAGAGATAAGGTCTAGGTACTGAAGCCTGAAAACCGAGGTTGGGAAGAGATGACGAACTAAGGCCATGGCAGGTCCGATGTGCTCAGTGTGCGGCCAGCTGTCTGGGTGGGGCCAGGAGTTCCAGGCTCAGTCTGTGTCAGAATGGGCAATTGTGCCCACTTCAGCCTATATATTTGGTGTACAGCCAAATGGCGTGCAGGTTAATCCTCATTTGGGGTTTCTGGGTAGCCCCAGAGGGCAATGTTCTTCTTCCAGGGAGCAGGCAGAGTGCCGCATTGTACTTCTGGATTGCCAAACTGGAGGGCTTGTGGGCCAGTAGTCTGAGGACTGAAGTCTGAGAACACAAGCTAGGCTTAGTTTTTATGGGTGAGGACATGGCAGGCACAATCTACAGACCTGAATCGAGATCTCGTGCATCTGAAGTTAGGGTGAGGATCAGACGATCTTCAGGTTGGACTTTCTGTCCCTGATGGCCCCTTCATGAAGGGGGGGAATCACGAGGCCATGGGGGTTTTCGCACGATGGGAGTTGTGAGAAGCTCCAAACTACAAAGATTCTTCTCCAGGACAATTGAGACCTGTTAGTTGGCGCCAGGCCAAGGATTCCAAGCATGGTTCTGAGGATGGATGGCTGGGTACCCCACCTGGCATTCCAATTTTCTCCTAGCTACAAGAAAGGTTAGATCTGCTGGATGTGGGGGAGCAACTGAGGAGGCTGAGTTGAAATTGACTCTCCTGTGGATGTGTCCTAATATGTTTTTGTGTCTATGGAGACCTTGGAATGAAGCGGTGGCACTGGGTCCCTGATGGGTTCTTCTAAACAGAGACTTTGACACAGCTCCACCGTGCAAGTTTCCCATATGTAGATGAGATTTGTTCTGATGGGTGAGTCAAGAAACAGCCATATGCTGGTATTGAAATCCAGGCCTCTGAGGAGACATGCCTGGAAACCATAGCAATGGATCCGATTAGTGCCTAGTGGTCTGTTCATTCCTTTTTTCCTCTGGGGACATCAGTCTATGGGTCTGAGTGCGGGTAGGTGCTCTGATGTGCTCAGATTGCTCCTGTTTGTCCTGGGAAGCCACCACTATTGGGATGGCCTCAGGAACTTTGGAGGTTTATCCTATTAGTAGGATTGCGGCCATTGGAATGGGTACACACAATTCCCTTGGAGAGGGCAAGTACAGTCCTCAGGTTTGGCTCCAAGGGCCTGAGCCTTTGGGGTGTGTAGGCCACGGCTGTTTGGACAGTTGTCTGAAAACACAACCTCGGCTTATGTTTCGGGTCATAGGTATGGCAGGACTGATCTACAGAACATGAGAAGAACTCTTCGGGATATGAAAAAAGGGCGAGTGTGAGGCTCTTGCTCAAGTTTATCTCTGGATATCGTGTGACTCATGGTCGTGAAATTTCCGGGTGACTTCATGGGAAATGGACGAGTCTTACTCTTTAGAAGGTTGGCCTCGTCCAAAGAGTTTGGTGTGTTTATGCCCTCGTTGCACTTGAGAATGGGCTGGGCCTCAGGGTGAATGCTGGTTTCTCCTACACTGAACGTTGGACAACATGCCAACCACAAGGTTTCTTGCCATGGGTAAGGAGGAGTTCTGATTTCTACATACCATCACCCCTGGGCAGTGATTGGAGAAAAGGTAGGTTCTGAAGCCTGAAAACTGAGGTATGGAAGAGATGATGTCCGAGGGCCATGGCTGGACTGTTGTGCTCAGTGTGTGGTCAGCTGTCTGTGTGTTAGTCAGGAGGACCGGGCTCAGGTGTGTCAGACCGTGCATTAGTGCACAGCTTAGAGTATATAATTTACGTACAGTCAAGTGGAGTGTAGGTTTATCCTCATATGATGTGCCTGGGCAGCTCATGAGGCATTTTTTTTCTAGAGGGCAGGCAGAGTGCTGCACAGTGGGTTCGGAATTGCCAAACTTGAGGTCTTCTGGGCCAGGAGTGTGAGGACGGAAGTCTGAGAACACAAGCTAGACTTGGGTTTCAGGTCGAGGGTACGGCAGGTACCTCGGCAGATCTGAACCAATATCTCATGCATCTGAATTCAGGGCGAGGATCAGACATTGGCTCTGGTTGGAGTTTCTGTACATGACGGCCCATTCATGAAGGGAGTGGAATCTCTAGGCCATGGAGGTTTTCCCACGTTGGGAGTTGTGAGATGGCCCTTCAAAGATTCCTTCTGCGGGACAATTGAGACCTGTTGGACAGCTCCAGGACATCACATATGGAATGACTCGAGAGCACCATTCGAGGATGAATGCCTGGGAAGCCCGCCTCGCATTCCAATTTCCTTCTAGCAACAAGACAGTATAGATCTGATGGCTCAGCAGGTGTTACCGGGGTGGCTGAGTTGAAATGGACTTTCCGGAGGATGGGTCCTAATGTTTGTTTGTGTCCCTGAGGGCCTTTGAATGGGGCGGTGGCACCGGCACCCTGAAGTATTCTCCTAAGCCTTTGACATAGCTCCCATGCACAAGTTTCCTTGTGGAGACGAGATTTGTTCTGATGGGTGCCTCAGGAGAAGCCCTATGCTGGTATTGGAATCCAGGCTTTTGAGGAGACATGCCTGTAAACCAAAGCTATGGATCCCATTATGTCCTAGGGTCCTGCCTGGTTCAATCTTCTTCTCTGGGGACATCCATCTATGGTATGAGTGGAGGTTGATGCTCAGCTGGTGTCAGACGGCCCTTGTTTGTCCGGGACAACCTACACCATTGGGATGGCCTCAGGGACTATGGAGGGTTCTCCTAATTTGAACGGTTTGAGACAATGGCATGGGCAGAATTCCCATGGATTGGGTAGGCACAGTACTAATGTGTGGCTCCAGGGGCTCAGTCTGGAGGGTATGTGGCCCAGGAATTTGAGGACAGAAAATAAAAAACACAAACTCATCTTAGGTTTGGGAACGTAGGTATGGCAAGCCCGACCTACAAACCAGGAGAAGAACTCTTCAGGATATGAAGAAAGAGCGAGTCTGAGGCGCTTGCTCAGGCTTTTGTCTCTGGATTTTGTATCAGCGATGGCCGAGGAATGTCGGGGAGGCCTCCTGGGCCATGGACGGATCTTCCTCTCTGTGGATCTGGTCCGATCACAATTCTTTTTCGTGAATCTGTGGGATGGGAGGACTCCTTTCAGGTTTGTTACCTGAGGTGTCCCACCAAAAGAGGAATTCCAAAGCAGAGCCCTGCGCAAGAGTGAAGGGACAACCCGAAATATGGTTAAAAATTGGGGTCTAGGGGCATGGCAAGCCCAATATGCTGTTTCTTCATGCAGCCACTGAGAGGCCTTGCCTGAGGACCGGGCTCAGGCTGAGGGTCACAATGTGTGTTTGAGACCAATGTGGCCCTCAAGCATGGGCTGGGTCTCATGTGCCACACTGGTTTCAACTACACTGAACGTTGGACAACATGCCAACCACGAGGTTTCTTGCCAAGGGAACGAGTTCTGATTTCTGCAACATTTTCAAACCTGGGCAGTGATTAGAGATAAGGTCTAGGTACTGAAGCCTGAAAACCGAGGTTGGGAAGAGATGACGAACTAAGGCCATGGCAGGTCCGATGTGCTCAGTGTGCGGCCAGCTGTCTGGGTGGGGCCAGGAGTTCCAGGCTCAGGCTGTGCAGAATGGGCAATTGTGCCCACTTCAGCCTATATATTTGGTGTACAGCCAAATGGCGTGCAGGTTAATCCTCATTTGGGGTTTCTGGGTAGCCCCAGAGGGCAATGTTCTTCTTCCAGGGAGCAGGCAGAGTGCCGCATTGTACTTCTGGATTGCCAAACTGGAGGGCTTGTGGGCCAGTAGTCTGAGGACTGAAGTCTGAGAACACAAGCTAGGCTTAGTTTTTATGGGTGAGGACATGGCAGGCACAATCTACAGACCTGAATCGAGATCTCGTGCATCTGAAGTTAGGGTGAGGATCAGACGATCTTCAGGTTGGACTTTCTGTCCCTGATGGCCCCTTCATGAAGGGGGGGAATCACGAGGCCATGGGGGTTTTCGCACGATGGGAGTTGTGAGAAGCTCCAAACTACAAAGATTCTTCTCCAGGACAATTGAGACCTGTTAGTTGGCGCCAGGCCAAGGATTCCAAGCATGGTTCTGAGGATGGATGGCTGGGTACCCCACCTGGCATTCCAATTTTCTCCTAGCTACAAGAAAGGTTAGATCTGCTGGATGTGGGGGAGCAACTGAGGAGGCTGAGTTGAAATTGACTCTCCTGTGGATGTGTCCTAATATGTTTTTGTGTCTATGGAGACCTTGGAATGAAGCGGTGGCACTGGGTCCCTGATGGGTTCTTCTAAACAGAGACTTTGACACAGCTCCACCGTGCAAGTTTCCCATATGTAGATGAGATTTGTTCTGATGGGTGA
Source organism: Mustela nivalis (assembly GCF_964662115.1). Lineage (NCBI taxonomy): Eukaryota > Metazoa > Chordata > Mammalia > Carnivora > Mustelidae > Mustela > Mustela nivalis. The sequence goes on along the minus strand of NW_028136306.1, from coordinate 669,157 downwards.
GTCAAGAAACAGCCATATGCTGGTATTGAAATCCAGGCCTCTGAGGAGACATGCCTGGAAACCATAGCAATGGATCCGATTAGTGCCTAGTGGTCTGTTCATTCCTTTTTTCCTCTGGGGACATCAGTCTATGGGTCTGAGTGCGGGTAGGTGCTCTGATGTGCTCAGATTGCTCCTGTTTGTCCTGGGAAGCCACCACTATTGGGATGGCCTCAGGAACTTTGGAGGTTTATCCTATTAGTAGGATTGCGGCCATTGGAATGGGTACACACAATTCCCTTGGAGAGGGCAAGTACAGTCCTCAGGTTTGGCTCCAAGGGCCTGAGCCTTTGGGGTGTGTAGGCCACGGCTGTTTGGACAGTTGTCTGAAAACACAACCTCGGCTTATGTTTCGGGTCATAGGTATGGCAGGACTGATCTACAGAACATGAGAAGAACTCTTCGGGATATGAAAAAAGGGCGAGTGTGAGGCTCTTGCTCAAGTTTATCTCTGGATATCGTGTGACTCATGGTCGTGAAATTTCCGGGTGACTTCATGGGAAATGGACGAGTCTTACTCTTTAGAAGGTTGGCCTCGTCCAAAGAGTTTGGTGTGTTTATGCCCTCGTTGCACTTGAGAATGGGCTGGGCCTCAGGGTGAATGCTGGTTTCTCCTACACTGAACGTTGGACAACATGCCAACCACAAGGTTTCTTGCCATGGGTAAGGAGGAGTTCTGATTTCTACATACCATCACCCCTGGGCAGTGATTGGAGAAAAGGTAGGTTCTGAAGCCTGAAAACTTGGCCATGGCTGGACTGTTGTGCTCAGTGTGTGGTCAGCTGTCTGTGTGTTAGTCAGGAGGACCGGGCTCAGGTGTGTCAGACCGTGCATTAGTGCACAGCTTAGAGTATATAATTTACGTACAGTCAAGTGGAGTGTAGGTTTATCCTCATATGATGTGCCTGGGCAGCTCATGAGGCATTTTTTTTCTAGAGGGCAGGCAGAGTGCTGCACAGTGGGTTCGGAATTGCCAAACTTGAGGTCTTCTGGGCCAGGAGTGTGAGGACGGAAGTCTGAGAACACAAGCTAGACTTGGGTTTCAGGTCGAGGGTACGGCAGGTACCTCGGCAGATCTGAACCAATATCTCATGCATCTGAATTCAGGGCGAGGATCAGACATTGGCTCTGGTTGGAGTTTCTGTACATGACGGCCCATTCATGAAGGGAGTGGAATCTCTAGGCCATGGAGGTTTTCCCACGTTGGGAGTTGTGAGATGGCCCTTCAAAGATTCCTTCTGCGGCACAATTGAGACCTGTTGGACAGCTCCAGGACATCACATATGGAATGACTCGAGAGCACCATTCGAGGATGAATGCCTGGGAAGCCCGCCTCGCATTCCAATTTCCTTCTAGCAACAAGACAGTATAGATCTGATGGCTCAGCAGGTGTTACCGGGGTGGCTGAGTTGAAATGGACTTTCCGGAGGATGGGTCCTAATGTTTGTTTGTGTCCCTGAGGGCCTTTGAATGGGGCGGTGGCACCGGCACCCTGAAGTATTCTCCTAAGCCTTTGACATAGCTCCCATGCACAAGTTTCCTTGTGGAGACGAGATTTGTTCTGATGGGTGCCTCAGGAGAAGCCCTATGCTGGTATTGGAATCCAGGCTTTTGAGGAGACATGCCTGTAAACCAAAGCTATGGATCCCATTATGTCCTAGGGTCCTGCCTGGTTCAATCTTATTCTCTGGGGACATCCATCTATGGTATGAGTGGAGGTTGATGCTCAGCTGGTGTCAGACGGCCCTTGTTTGTCCGGGACAACCTACACCATTGGGATGGCCTCAGGGACTATGGAGGGTTCTCCTAATTTGAACGGTTTGAGACAATGGCATGGGCAGAATTCCCATGGATTGGGTAGGCACAGTACTAATGTGTGGCTCCAGGGGCTCAGTCTGGAGGGTATGTGGCCCAGGAATTTGAGGACAGAAAATAAAAAACACAAACTCATCTTAGGTTTGGGAACGTAGGTATGGCAAGCCCGACCTACAAACCAGGAGAAGAACTCTTCAGGATATGAAGAAAGAGCGAGTCTGAGGCGCTTGCTCAGGCTTTTGTCTCTGGATTTTGTATCAGCGATGGCCGAGGAACTTCGGGGAGGCCTCCTGGGCCATGGACGGATCTTCCTCTCTGTGGATCTGGTCCGATCACAATTCTTTTTCGTGAATCTGTGGGATGGGAGGACTCCTTTCAGGTTTGTTACCTGAGGTGTCCCACCAAAAGAGGAATTCCAAAGCAGAGCCCTGGGCAAGAGTGAAGGGACAACCCGAACTATGGTTAAAAATTGGGGTCTAGGGGCATGGCAAGCCCAATATGCTGTTTCTTCATGCAGCCACTGAGAGGCCTTGCCTGAGGACCGGGCTCAGGCTGAGGGTCACAATGTGTGTTTGAGACCAATGTGGCCCTCAAGCATGGGCTGGGTCTCATGTGCCACACTGGTTTCAACTACACTGAACGTTGGACAACATGCCAACCACGAGGTTTCTTGCCAAGGGAACGAGTTCTGATTTCTGCAACATTTTCAAACCTGGGCAGTGATTAGAGATAAGGTCTAGGTACTGAAGCCTGAAAACCGAGGTTGGGAAGAGATGACGAACTAAGGCCATGGCGGTTCCAATGTGCCTAGTGTGCGGCCAGCTGTCTGGGTGGGGCCAGGAGGTCCAGCTCAGGCTGTGTCAGAGAAGGCAATGATGCCCAGATCAGCCTATATATTTGGTGTACAGCCAAATGGCGTGCAGGTTGATCTTCATTTGGGGTTTCTAGGTAGCCCCAGAGGGCAATGTTTCTCTTGGAGGGCCCACAGAGTGCTGCATTGTACTTCCGGATTGCCAAACTGGAGGGCTTGTGGGCCAGTAGTCTGAGGACGGAACTCTGAGAACACAAGCTAGGCTTAGGTTTTATGGTGAGGACATGGCAGGCACAATCTACAGACCTGAATCGAGATCTCGTGCACCTGAAGTCAGGTTGAGCATCAGACGATGCCTCTAGTTTGACTTTCTGTCCCTGATGGCCCCTTCATAAAGGGGGGGATTCACGAGGCCGTGGGGGTTTTCCCACCATGGGAGTTGTGAGAAGCTCCAAACTGCAAAGATTCTACTGTGGGACAATTGAGACCAGTTGGTTGGCTCCAGGCCAACGATTCTGAGCAGGGTTCTAAGGATGGATGGCTGGGTAGCCCACCTCGCATTCCAATATTCTCCTAGCTACAAGATAGGCTAGATCTGTTGGATCTCGGGGAGCAACCGAGGAGGCTGAGTTTAAATGGACTCTCCTGTGGATGGTTCCTAATATGTTTTTGTGTCTATGGAGACTGTGGCATTAAGCGGTGGCACTAGGGCCCTGAAGGCTTCTCCTAAACAGAGGTTTGACACAGCTCCACCATGCAAGTTTCCCATGTGTAGAGGAGATTTGTTCTGATGGGTGAGTCAAGAAACAGCCATATTCTGGTATTGAAATCCAGGCCTCTGAGGAGTGATGCCTGGAAACCAAAGCAATGAATCCGATTAGTGCCTAGGGGCCTGTTGGTTTCTTTTTACCTCGGGCGACATCTATCTATGGGTCAGAGTGCAGGTAGGTGCTCAGATGAACTCAGATTGCCCGTGTTTGTCCTTGGAAGCCAACACTATCGGATGGCATCAGGGAATTTAAAGGTTTATACTTTTAGTTGCGTTGTCGCCATTGGAATGGGCTCACACAATTCCCTTGTGAGGGCAAGAACAGTCCTCAGGTTTGGCTTCAGGGGCCTGAGCCTATAGGGTGTGTAAGCCAGGGCTGTTTGGACAGTTGTCTGAAAACACAAACTCGACTTCTGTTTCGGGTCATAGGTAGGGCATGACTGATCTACAGACCATGAGGAGAACATTTTGGTATATGAAAAAAAAGCGAGTGTGAGGCTATTGCTCATGTTTTTGTCTCTGCATATCATGTCACTCATGGTTGTGAAATTTCCGGGTGACTTCATGGGAAATGGACTAGTCTTACTCTCTGGGTATTTGGCCCCTTCCAAAGAGGTTGGGGTCATTCTGTGGGATGGAAGAAGTCGTTTTTGTTGTTGTTGTTGCTTTGTTTTGTTTCATTTTTTAACCTCCGTTGTCCCACCAAATGAGGAATTCCAGAGTAGAGCTCTGGGGAGGGGTGACTGGACAAACAGAAATCTGGTTAAAAATTGGGGCCTAGGGCTATGTCAAGCCCATTATGACATCTAGTGATCCAGGCTCTGAGAGGACTTACTAGAGGACAGGACTCACCCTGAGGGTCACAATGCATATTTATGCCCTCGTCGCACTCAAGAATAGGCGGGCCTCAGGGTGAATGCTAGTTTCTCCTACAATGAACGTTGGACAACATGCCAACCACAAGGTTTCTTGCCATGTGTAAGGAGAAGTTCTGATTTCTGCATCACACTCACCCCTGGGCAGTGATTGGAGATAAAGTCTAGTTTCTGAGGCCTGAAAACTGAGGTAGGGAAGAGATGATGACCTAAGGCCATGGCGGTTCTGATGTGCTCAGTGTGCGGTCAGCTGTCTGGGTGTTGGTCAGGAAGTCCGGGCTCAGGTTGTGTCAGACAGTGCATTAGTGCCCAGGTTAGACTATATAATTCGGGCAAAGTCGAGTACCGTGTAGGTTTATCTTCATATAAGGTGCCTTGGCAGCTCTTTAGGCAATATTTTTTTTCCAGAAAGCAGGCCATGTGCTGCATTGTGGGACCGGATTTACCAATCATGAGGGCTTTGAGGCCAGGAGAGTGAGGTCGGAATTCTGAGAACAAAAGCTATACTTGGGCTCAGGGCAAGGGCACGGCAGGTACCCCCTGCAGATCTGAACCAATATCTCATCCATTTCAAGTCAGGGAGAGAATTAGACTTTGGCTTAGGTTGGAGTTTCTGTACCTGACGGCCCCTTCATGAAGGGAGCTGGAATCTCGTGTCCATGGAGTTTTTCCCACGTGGGAGTTGTGGGTTGCCCCCTTCAAGAATTCCTTCTGCGGGACAATTGAGACCTTTGGGCAGCTCCAGGACATCCCATATGGAATGACTCCAGAGCACCGTTCGAGGGAGGATGCCTGGGAAGCCAGCCTCGCATTCCAATTGTCTCCTAGCAACAAGCCAGTTTAGATCTGATGGCTCTGCAGGAGCAACCGGGGTGGCTGACTTGATATGGACTTTCCTGAGGATGGGTCCTAATGTGTGTTTGTGTCCATGGGGCCTTGGAATGGGGCCGTGGCACCAGGACCCTGAAGTATTCTCCTAAGCTTTTGACATAGCTCGATGCACATGTTTCCTTGTGGAGACGAGATTTGTTCTGATTGCTGCCTCAGGAAAACCCCTATGCTGGTATTGGAATCCAGGCTTTTGAGGAGACATGCCTGTAACCAAAGCAATGGATCCGATATGGCCAGGGTCCTGTCTGGTTCAATCTTCTTCTCTGCAGACATCCATCTATGGTATGAGTGGAGGTTGATGCTCAGCTGCTATCAGACCGCGCTTGTTTGTCACGGGCTACCTGCACTATTGGGATGGCCTCAGGGATTTGGAGGTTTCTCCTAATTTTACGGTTTTGGACAATGGAATGGGCAGAGTTCCCATGGATTGGGTAGGCACAGTCCTTATGTGTGGCTCCAGGGACCGCAGCGTGGAGGGTGTGTGGCCCAGGACTTTGAGGACAGAAGTCTGAAAACATAAACTCAGCTTAGGTTTGGAGACGTAGGTATGGCAGGCCCGATCTATAAACCATGAGAAGAACTCTTCAGGATATGAAGAAAGAGCGAGTCCGAGGTGCTTGTTCAGTCTTTTGTCTCTAGATTCGGTATCCGTGATGGCCGTGGATTGTCTGGGAAACCTCATGGGACATTGACGAATCTTCCTCTCTGTGGAATTGGCCCGATCCCAATTCTTTTTTGTCAATCTGTGGAATGGGAGGTCTCCTTTCAGGTTGGTTACCTTAGGTGTCCCGCCAAAAGAGGAATTCCAAAGAAGAGCCCTGTGGAAAAGCGAAGGGACAACCCGAACTATGGGTAAAATTTGGGGCCTAGGGGCATGGCAAGCCCAATATGCTGTCTCTTCATCCAGCCACTGAGAGGCCTTACCTGAGGACTGGGATCAGGCTGAGGGTCACAATGTGTGTTTGTGACCAATGTGGCCCATAAACATGGGCGGGGCCTCATGGGCCACACTGGTTTCAACTACACTGAACATTGGAAAACATGCCAACCACATGGTTTCTAGCCACGGGGAAGGAGTTGTGATTTCTGCATCACTTACAAGCCTGGGCAGTGATTGGAGATAAGGTCTAGGTTCTGAAACTTGAGAATCGAGGTTGGGAAGAGATGACGACCTAAGGACATGGCTCATCCGGCGTGCTCAGTGTTCGACCAGCTTTCTGGGTGGGGCCAGGAAGTCCAGGCTCAGGCTGTGTAGAAAGGGCAATAGTGCCCAGGTCAGCCTATATATTTGGGGTACAGTCGAATGGCGTGCAGGTTGATCCTCATTTGGAGTTTCTGGGTAGCCCCACAGGGCAATGTTTTTCCTCCTGAAGGCTGGAAGAGTGCTGCATTATAGTTCTGGTTTGCAAACTGGAGGCTTGTGGGCCAGTAGTCTGAAGACGGAAATCTGAGAACACAAGCTAGGCTTAGGTTTCTGGGTGAGGACAAGGCAGGAACAATCTACAGACCTGAATCGAGATCTCGTGCTTCTGAAGTCAGGGCGAGGATCAGAAGATCGCTCAGGTTGGTGTTTCTGTCCCTGATGGCCCCTTCATGAAGGGGCGGGGGGGTCAAGAGGCCATGGGGGTTTTCCCACGATGTTAGTTGTGAGAAGCTCCAAACTGCAAAGATTCTTGTGCAGGACAATTGAGACATGTTGGTTGGCTCCAGGCCAATGATTCCGAGCAGGGTTCTAAGGATGGATGCCTGGGTAGCCCACCTTGCATTCCAATTGTGTCCTAGCAACAAGACAGGTTATATCTGCTGGATCTGGGCGAGCAATCTGGATCTGAGTTGAAATGGACTCTCCTGTGGATGGATCCTAATATGTTTTTGTGTCTATGGAGACCTTGGAATGAAGCGGTGGCACTGGGGTCCTGAAGGGTTTTTTCAAACAGATGCTTTGACACAGCTCCAACGTGCAAGTTTCCCATATATAGATGATATTTTTTATGCCGGATGATTCAGGAAACAGCCATATGCTGGTATTGAAATCCAGGCCTCTGAGGAGAGATGACTGGATACCACAACAATGAATCCGAATAGTGCCTAGGGGCCTGTTCGTACCTTTTTACCTCTGGGAACATCAGTCTATGCGTCTGAGTGCATGTAGGTGCTAAGATGGGCTCAGATTGCCCGAGTTTGTCCTGGGAAGCCACCACTATTGGGATGGCCTCAGGGAGTTTGCAGGTTTATCCTATTAGTAGGTTGTGGCCATTGGAATGGGCACATACAATTCCCTTGGAGAGGGCAAGTACAGTCCTCAGGTTTGGCTCCAGGGGCCTGAGCCTGTAGGGTGTGTAGGCAGAGCTGTTTGGACAGTCATCTGAAAACACAAACGCGGCTTCTGTTTCAGGTCATAGATATGGCAGGATTGATCTACAGACCATGAGGAGAACTCTTCGGGATATGAATAAGGGGCGAGTGTGAGGCTCGTGCTCAAGTTTTTGTCTCTGGATATCGTGTCACTCATGGTCGTGAAATTCCCTGGTGACTTCATGGGAAATGGACGAGTCTTACACTCTGGGGGTTTGGCCCCGTCCAAAGAGTTTGGGGTCATTCTGTGGGATGGAAGAAGTCCGTTTTGTTGTTGTTGTTGATTTGCCATGTTTTGTTTTTTAACCTCAGGTGTCCCACCAAATGAGGGATGCCAGAGTAGAGCCCTGGGGAGGGCCGAACGGACAACCAGAAATCTGGTTAAAAATCATGGCCTAGGGACATGTCAAGCCCATTATGACATCTAATAGTCGAGCCACTGAGAGGACTTACTAGAGTACAGGACTCACGCTGAGGGTCACAATGCGTGTCTATGCCCACTTCGCAAACAAGAATGGGCAGGGCCTCATGGTGAATCCTGGTTTCTCGTACACTGAACGTTGCACAACATGCCAACCACAAGGTTTCTTGCCATGGGTAAGGAAGAGTTCTGATTTCTGCATCACAGGCACCCCTGGGCAGTGATTGGCGATAAGGTCTAGGTTCTGAAGCCTAAAAACTGAGGTAGGGAAGAGATGATGACCTAAGGCCATGGCAGGTCTGATGTGCTCAGTGTGCGGTCAGCTGTCTGGGTGTTGGTCAGGAGGTCCGGGCTCAGGTTGTGTCAGACAGTGCATTAGTGACCAGGTTAGACTATATAATTTGGGTACAGTCGAGTGCCATGTAGATTTATCCTCATATAAGTTGTCTGGGCAGCTCATTAGGCAAAATTTGTTTTCTAGAGGGCAGGCAGAGTGCTTCATTGTCAGTCCGGAATTGCTAAACTTGAGGGCTTCGTGTAGAGGAGTGTGAGGATGGAAGTCTGAGAACACAAGCTAGACTTGGGTTTCAGGTCGAGGACACGGCAGGTACCACTGTAGATCTGAACCAATATCTCATGCATCTGAAGTCAGGGCGAGGATCAGACGTTGGCTCAGTTGGAGTTTCTGTGCATGACGGACCCTTCATGAAGGGAGCGGAATCTCAAGGCCATGGAGTTTTTCCCACGTTGGGAGTTGTGGGATGCCCCCATCAAGGATTCCTCTGCGGGACAATTGAGACCTGTTGGGCAGCTTCAGGACATCAGGGCACTGTTCGAGGATGGATGCCTGGGAAGCCGGCCTCGCATTCCAAATGTCTCCCAGCAACAAGACAGTTTAGATCTGATGGCTCTGCGGGAGCAACCGGGGTGGCTGACTTGATATGGACTTTCCTGAGGATGGGTCCTAATGTGTGTTTGTGTCCATGAGGGCCTTAAAAAGGGGCGGTGGCACCGGGACCCTGAAGTATTCTCCTAAGCTTTTGACATAGCTCGATGCACAAGGTTACTTGTGGAGACGAGATTTGTTTTGATGGCTGCCTCAGGAAAACTTCTATGCTGGTATTGGAATCCAGGCTTTTGAGGAGACATGCCTGTAATCCAAAGCAATGTATCCGATTATGGCCTAGGGTCCTGTCTGGTTCAATCTTCTTCTCAGGGGACATCCATTTATGGTATGAGTGGAGGTAGATGCTCAGCAGGTATCAGACCGCCCTTGTTTGTCCCGGGCGACCTGCACTATTGGATGGCCTCAGGGATTTGTAGGGTTCTCCAAATTTTACTGTTTTGGACAATGGCATCGGCAGAATTCCCATGGATTGGGTTGGCACAGTCCTAATGTGTGACTCCAGGGGCCCCAGCCTGGAGGGTGTGTGGCCCAGGACTTTGAGGACAGAAGTCTGAAAACACAAACTCAGCTTAGGTTTGGGGACGTAGGTATGGCAGGCCCGATCTATAAACCATGAGAAGAACTCTTCCGGATATGAAGAGAGAGCGAGTCTGAGGCGCTTGCTCAGGCTTTTGTCTCTGGATTTTGTATCAGAGATGGCCGTGGAATGTCGGGGAGGCCTCATGGGCCATGGACGAATTTTCCACTCTGTGGATTTGGCCCGATCCCAATTGTTTTTCATCAATCTGTGGAATGGGAGGACTCCTTTCAGGTTTGTTACCTCAGGTGTCCCGCCAAAAGAGTAATTCCAAAGAAGAGCCCTGGGGAAAAGTGAAGGGAGAACCCGAACTATGGGTAAAATTTGGGGCATAGGGGCATGGCAAGCCCAATATGCTGTCTCTTCATCCAGCCACTTTAAGGCCTTACCTGAGGCCTGGGATCAGGCTGAGGGACACAATGTGTGTTTGTGACCAATGTGGCCCATAAACATGGGCGGGGCCTCAAAGGCCAAACTGGTTTCAACTACACTGAACGTTGGAAAACATGCCAACCACTAGGTTTCTTGCCAAGGCGAAGGAGAAGTTCTGATTCTTGCATCACGTTCACTCCTGAACAGTGAGTGGAGATAAGGTCTAGGTTCTGAAGGTGAAAACTGAGGTTGGGTAGAGATGATGGCCTAAAGCCATTGTGGGTGTGATATGCTCTGTGTATGGCCAGCTGTCTGGGTGTTGGACTGGAGGTCTGCCCTCAGGCTGTGTCAGACAGGGCTTTAGTGCACAGGCTAGACTGTATAATTGGGGTATGGTCGAGTGGCATGCAAGTTGTTACTAATTTGGCGTTTCTGGTTAGCCCTATAGGGCAAAATTTTTCTTCTGGAGGGCAGGCAGAGTGCTGCATTGTGTCTCCAGAATTGCCAAACTGGAGGGGTGTGGCCAGGATTGTGAGGAAGGAAGTCTGAAAACATAAGCTAGCATGAGTTTTGGGGCCAAGAGCATGGCAGGCCCACTCTGCAGAGGCTGAATCGAGATCTCCTGCAGGTGAGGTCAGGGCGAGTATCAGATGTTGCCTCAAGCTGCAGTTTGTGTCCATGACGGCCCTTACATGAAGGGGGTGGGGGCGTCATGAGGCCAGGGAGGTTTCCCTACGCTGGGAGTTGTGAGCTGCTCCAAACTTCAAAGTTTCCTTCTTCAGGACAGTCGAGTACTATTGGATGGTCCCTTGATGCCCCATACAGAAAGACTCGAGAGCAGGGGCCTAAGCATGGATGCCGAGAAACGCCAACTCACCTTCCCATTGCCTGGTCGAGACAAGGCACGCTCAATCTGCGGGCTCTTGGGTGACCTACCCAGAAGGCTGAGTTTAAATGGACTCTCCTGAGGATGAGTCATAATGTGGGTTGGTGGCCATGGATACCTTGGAATATGGCAGTAGATAAGGAACTCTGCAGGATTCTCCAACCCGAAGGGCTTGACACAACTCCAACAAGGAAGCTTCCCATGTGGAGATGAGAGGTCTTCTGTCTGGTGCCTCAGGAAAGCCCCGTATGCTGGTCTTCGAACCCAGGCCTCTGAGGAGTGATACCTGGACACCAAAGCAAGAGTTCATAATAGGGCCTCGGGGCCTGTCTGGTTCAATCTTCTGTCTCTGCGGATATCTGTCTGTGTGTCTGCATGGAGGTAGTAGTTGCTCAGCTTGTGTCATAATGCCCCTATTTGTCCAGTGCGGCTTGCGGTAGTGGGATGTCCTTGGGGACCTTGAGGTTTCTACTAATTTGTAGAGTTGTGGCCAATGGAATGGGCAGTTTCTTAGGAGAGAGCAGGCACAGTTCTGTGGTGTGGCTCCAGAGACCCCAGCCTGGAGGCTGTGTGGGCCATGGCTGTGAAGACAGACATCCAAAAACCCTAACTCAGCTCAGGTTTGGGGCCGAGGTTACGGCAGGCCTGGTCTATAGTCCATGAGGGGAGCTCCTCTGGATATGAAAGAAGGGTGAGAGGGAGGCAGTCGCTCAGGCTTTTGTCTCTGGATGTTTTGTCCACAATGGCCGTTTAATGTAGGAGTTGCCTCACGGGTCGTAGAAGTCTCCCTCTCTGGTAGTTTGTCCAGCCCCCAAGAGTTTGGGTTCATTCTGTGGGAAGGGAAGTGTCCTGTTTTCTGCTTCATGTGTCCCCCCAGTAGAGGGATTCTAGAGCATAGCAGTAGGTACTGAAAACTGGAATACTCGCCCTCTGGTTAAGCCTGGGGGCCTATGGATATGACAAGCCCCATATGCAGGATCTTGGTCCAGCCACTGAGAGGTGTTACTTTAATACGGGACTCACGCTGCAGGTCACAATGCATGTCTGTGCCCTAGGCGGCCCTCAAGCACTGGCGTGGCCTTTCGGACAATGCAGGTTTTCCAACATTGAACGTTGGACATCATGCCAACCACAAGGTTTCTGGCCATGGGGAAGGAGGAATTCTAATTTCTGCATCACGTTCACCCCTGGGCAGTGATTGGAGATAAGGTCTAGGTTCTGAATCCTGAAAACCAAGGTTGGGAAGAGATGACGACCTACAGCCATAGCGGGTCCTATGTGTCCATGTTGGGGCCAGCTTTCTGGGTGTCGTTTGGGATGTCTTGTCTCAGGCTGTGCCAGACAGGGCATTAGAATACAGGGTGGGCTGTATAATTGCTTTACAATCGAGTGGCATGCATTAGAAAATCATTTGGGGTTTCTTATTAGCAGCATAGGGCAAAGTTTTTCTTCTGGAGGGCAGGCAGAGTGCGGCATTGTGGCTTCGGAATTCCCAATCTGGAGGGCTTTTGGGCCAGGAGAGTGAGGACGGAAGTCTGAGAACACAAGCTAGGCTTAGGTTTCGGGGCAAGGACATGGCAGGCACACTCTGCAGAGCTGAATTGAGATCTCATGCGTCTGAAGTCAGGTCGAGGTTCAGACTTTGGCTCAGGTTTGAGTTTCTGTCCATGTGGGCCCCTTCAGGAAGGGGGGGCATTATAAGGCCATGGGGGTTTTCCCACTATTGGAGTTGTGAGATGCTCCAAACCGCAAGGATTCCTTCTGTGGGACAATTAAGATTTGTTGGATGGCTCCAGGACGTCTTATAAGGTATTTTTCCAGAACAGGGTTCTAAGTATGGATGCCTGGGCAGCCAGCCTCACATTCCAATTGTCTCCTAGCAACAAGAAACGTTTGATCTGCTGGCTTGGGGTAGCAACAGAGGGGGCTGAGTTGAAATGGACTTTCTTGAGGATGGTCTTAATGTTGGTTTGAGTCCATGGAGACCTTGGTATGGGGCAGTGGCACCAGGGCCCTGATGATTCTCCTAACCAGAGGTTATGACAAAGCTCCAATGAGCAAGATTTCCATGGGGAGACGAGATTTGTTATTAATGGTGCCTCAGGAAACCACCATATGCTTGTATTGGAAACGAGGCCTCTGAGGAGAGATGCCTGGAAACCAAAGCAATGGATCTGATTAGGGCCTAGGGGCTCTCCGGTTCAATATTCTTTTCTGGGGACATCTGTTGTCTGAGTGGAGGTAGTTGCTCAGGTGGTTTGAGATGACCCCTGTTTGTCTTGGTCGGCCTAAACTATTGGGATGGCCTCGGTGACTTTGGAGGTTTTTCCTTTTTTGCAAGGTTGTGGCCAATGGAATGGGAAGAATTCCCTTGAAAGGGAAGCACAGTCCTGAGGTGTGGCTCCAGGGACCCAAGTGTGGAGCGTGTGTGGTCCAGGGCTATTTGGACAAAAGTCTGAAAACACAAACTCCACTTAGGTTGGGGGATGTAGGTATGGCCGGCCCGATCTATAGACCGTGAGGAGAACTCTTCGGTATATGAACAAAGGGCGAATGTGAGGTGCTTGCTCATGCTTTTTTTTTTTTCTGGAAATCTGTCACCGATTGCCATGGAATGTCGGGGTGTCCTCATGGGCCGTCGATGAGGCTCCCTTTCTGGGGATTTGACCTGATCCCAAGAGTTTGGGGTCATTCTGTAGGAAGGGAGGAGGCCTTTCTGGTTTTTTTGTTTATTTTTTGTTTATTTTTTTTTTTTTTTACCTCAGGTGGACCACCAAAATAGGGATTCCAGAGCAGAGTCGTGGGTGGGGGCAACTGGACAACCAGACCTCTGGTTAACATTGGGACCTAAGAACATGGCAATCCCCATATGTGGGCTCTTGGTCCAGACACTGAGAGGCCTTCCTTGAGGATAGGTCTCACACTGAGTTTCACATTGTGTTTTTGTGCCCAAGGAGCCCCTCAAGTCAGCGCGTGGCCTAATGTACCATGCTGGTTTCTCCTACACTGAACGTTGCACAATATGGCAACCACAAGTTTTCTGGCCATGGGGAAGAAGGAGTTCTAATTTCTGCAACACTTTCACTCTTGGACTGTGATTGGATTTAAGGTCTAGGTTCTGAAGCCTGAAATCTGAGGTTGGGAAGAGATGAAGACCTAAGGCCATGGTGTGTCTGATGTGCTCAGTGTTCGGCCAGCTGTTGAGTGTGGGTTGGGAGGTGCAGGCTCAGGCTGTGGCAGACAGGGAATTAGTGCCCAGGCTAGACTGTATCATTGGGGTGCAGTCGAGTTTCGTGCAGGATGGTACTCATTTGTGGTTACTGGGTATCCCCAGAGGGCAACGTTTTTCTTCTGGAGGGAAGACACAGTGCCATATAGTGGCTCCAGAATTCCCAAACTGGAAGGCTTGTGGGCCAGGAGTGTGATGAAAAAATTCTGAGAACACAAGCCAGACTTAGATTTCGGGGTGAGGGGACGGCAGGCACCCTCTGCAGAGATGATTCGAGATCCTGTATACCTGAAGACAGAGCTAGGATCAGACGTTGGCTTAGGTCGAAGTTTCTGTCCATGACGGCCCCTTCATGAAGGGGAGGGTGTCACGAGGACATGGAGGTTTTTCCACGATGGGAATTGTGAGATGCTCCAAACCGCAATGATTCCTTCTGTGGGACAGTCGAGACCTTTTGGATGGCTCCAGGACATCCCATAAGGAAGTTATCCAGAGCAGGGTTCTAAGGATGGATGCCTGGGCAGCCTGCCTCCCATTCCAGGTGTCTCATAGAGCCAAGGCAAGTTCTATCTGCTGAATCCAGGGGAGCAACCGAGGCGGGTGTGTTGAAATGGGTGAGTTGAGGATGGGTCATAATGTGCATTTGTGTCCATGGAGACCTTGGAATGGGGTGCTTGAACCGGCGCCTTGAGGGATGTTCATAACCGGAGGTTTTGATGGAGCTCTAAAGAGTATGTTTCCTATGTAGAGAAGAGAATTGTTTTGATGAGTGCCTAAGGAATCTCCCATATGCTGGTATTGGAAACCAGGCCTCTGAGGAGAGATGACTGGAATCAAAAGCAATGGATCTGATTAGGGCCTAAGTGCCTGTCCAGTTCAATCTTATTCTATGGGGATATCTGTCTCTGGGTCTGAGTGGAGGTAGTTTCCTAACTTGTGAAAGATCATCCCTGTGTGTCCTGGGCAGCCAACATTATTCGGATGGCCTGGGGGAGTTTGGCGGATTCTCCTAATCTATTGGGTTGTGGCAAATGGAAATGCAGAATTCCCCTGGAGAGGGAAGCCACAGTCCTGAGGTGTGGCTCCAGGGGCCCCAGCTTGGATGGTGTGTGGGCCAGGCCTGTGGGGACAGAAGTCTGAAAACACAAACTCAGTTTAGTTTTGGGGATGTATGTATGAAGGCTCGATCTACAGACCGTGAGAATTTTCTGGGCTATGAACAAAGGGCGAGTATGTGGCGCTAGCTCAGGCTTTTGTCTCTGGATTTTGTGTCAACGGTGGCCGTGGAATGTCGGAGTGTCCTCAAGGGCCATGGACAATTCTTTCTCTGGTGATTTGGCCTGATCCCAAGTGGTTGGGATCATTCTGTGGATGGGAAGAGTCCTTTATGTATTTTTTTTTTTTACCTCAGTTCTCCCACCAAAGAGGGATTCCAGAGTAGAGCCCTGAGTAGGTGTGACTAGACATCTCGAACTCTGGTTGAGATTGGGGGACTAGGGGCTTGGCAAGCCCCATATGTGGGCTGTTGTTCCAGTGACTAAGAGGCTTTACATGAGGATAGGGCTCACGCTGAGGGTCACAATGTGTGTTTGTGCAAATTGTGGCCCTCAGGGATAGGTGGGGCCTCATAGTCTATGCTGCTTTCTCCTACAATGAACATTGGACAACATGCCAACCACTAGGTTTCTTGCCAAGGCGAAGGAGAAGTTCTGATTCTTGCATCACGTTCACTCCTGAGCAGTGAGTGGAGATAAGGTCTAGGTTATGAAGGTGAAAACTGAGGTTGGGTAGAGATGATGGCCTAAAGCCATTGTGGGTTTGATATGCTCTGTGTACGGCCAGCTGTCTGGGTGTTGGACTGGAGGTCTGCCCTCAGGCTGTGTCAGACAGGGCTTTAGTGCACAGGCTAGACTGTATAATTGGGGTGTGGTCGAGTGGCATGCAGGTTGTTACTCATTTGGTGTTTCCGGTTAGCCCTATAGGGCAACATTTTTCTTCTGGAGGGCAGGCAGAGTGCTGCATTGTGTCTCCAGAATTTCCAAACTGGAGGGGTGTGGCCAGGATTGTGAGGAAGGAAGTCTGAAAACACAAGCTAGCACGAGTTTTGGGGCCAAGAGCATGGCAGGCCCACTCTGCAGAGGCTGAATCGAGATCTCCTGCAGGTGAGGTCAGGGCGAGTATCAGATGTTGCCTCAAGCTGGAGTTTGTGTCCATGACGGCCCATTCCTGAAGGGGGTGGGGGCGTCATGAGGCCAGGGAGGTTTCCCTACGCTGGGAGTTGTGAGCTGCTCCAAACTTCAAAGTTTCCTTCTTCAGGACAGTCGAGTACTATTGGATGGTTCCAGGATGCCCCATACAGAAAGACTCGAGTGTAGGGGCCTAAGCATGGATGCCGAGACACGCCAACTCACCTTCCCATTGCCTGGTCGAGACAAGGCACGCTCAATCTGCGCGCTCTTGGGTGAGCTACCCAGAAGGCTGAGTTTAAATGGACTCTCCTGAGGATGAGTCATAATGTGGTTGGTGGCCATGGAGACCTTGGCATTTGGCAGTAGCTAAGGGACTCTGCAGGATTCTCCAACCCGAAGGGCTTGACACAACTCCAACAAGGAAGCTTCCCATGTGGAGATGAGAGGTTTACTGTCTGGTGCCTCCGGAAAGCCCCGTATGCTGGTCTTCAAACCCAGGCCTCTAAGGAGTGATACCTGGACACCAAAGCAAGAGTTCATAATAGGGCCAAGGGGCCTGTCTGGTTCAATCTTCTGTCTCTGCGGATATCTGTCTGTGTGTCTGCATGGAGGTAGTAGTTGCTCAGCTTGTGTCATAATGCCCCTATTTGTCCAGTGCGGCTTGTGGTAGTGGGATGTCCTTGGGGACCTTGAGGTTTCTACTATTTTGTAGAGTTGTGGCCAATGGAATGGGCAGTTTCTTAGGAGAGAGCAGGCACAGTTCTGTGGTGTGGCTCCAGAGACCCCAGCCTGGAGGCTGTGTGGGCCATGGCTGTGCAGACAGACATCCAAAAACCCTAACTCAGCTCAGGTTTGGGGCCGAGGTTACGGCAGGCCTGATCTACAGTCCATGAGGGGAGTTCCTCTGGATATGAAATAAGGGGGAGAGGGAGGCAGTCGCTCAGGCTTTTGTCTCTGGATGTTTTGTCCACAATGGCCGTTTAATGTAGGAGTTGCCTCATGGGTCGTAGAAGTCTCCCTCTCTGGTAGTTTGTCCAGCCCCCAAGAGTTTGGGGTCATTCTGTGGGAAGGGAAGTGTCCTGTTTTCTGCTTCATGTGTCCCCCCGTAGAGGGATTATAGAGCATAGCAGTGGGTACTGACAACTGGAATACTCGCCCTCTGGTTAAGCCTGGGGGCCTATGGATATGACAAGCCCCATATGCAGGATCTTGGTCCAGCCACTGAAAGGCGTTACTTTAACACGGGACTCACGCTGCAGGTCACAATGCATGTCTGTGCCCTAGGCGGCCCTCAAGCACTGGCGTGGCTTTTCGGACAATGCAGGTTTTCCGACATTGAACGTTGGACAACATGCCAACCACAAGGTTTCTGGCCATGGGGAAGGAGGAATTCTAATTTCTGCATCACGTTCACCCCTGGGCAGTGATTGGAGATAAGGTCTAGGTTCTGAAGCCTGAAAACCGAGGTTGGGAAGAGATGACGGCCTACAGCCATACCGGGTCCAATGTGTCCAGGTTGGGGCCAGCTGTCTGGGTGTCGTTTGGGATGTCTTGTCTCAGGCTGTGCCAGACAGGGCATTAGAATACAGGGTGGGCTGTATAATTGCTTTACCATCGAGTGGCATGCATTAGAAAATCATTTGGGGTTTCTTATTAGCAGCATAGGGCAAAGTTTTTCTTCTGGAGGGCAGGCAGAGTGCTGCATTGTGGCTTTGGAATTCCCAAACTGGAGGGCTTGTGGGCCAGGAGAGTGAGGACGGAAGCTGAGAACACAAGCTAGGCTTAGGTTTCGGGGCAAGGACATGGCAGGCACACTCTGCAGAGCTGAATTGAGATCTCATGCGTCTGAAGTCAGTCGGGGTTCAGATTACCTCAGGGTTGAGTTTCTGTCCATGTTGGCCCCTTCAAGAAGAGGGGGGATTATGAGGCCATGGGGTTTTGCCACTATTGGAGTTGTGAGATGCTCCAAACCGCAAGGATTCCTTCTGTGGGACAATTAAGATTTGTTGGATGGCTCCAGGACGTCTTATAAGGTATTTTTCCAGAACAGAGTTCTAAGTATGGATGCCTGGGCAGCCAGCCTCACATTCCAATTGTCTCCTAGCAACAAGAAACGTTTGATCTGCTGGCTTGGGGTAGCAACAGAGGGGGCTGAGTTGAAATGGACTTTCCTGAGGATGGTCTTAATGTTGGTTTGAGTCCATGGAGACCTTGGTATGGGGCAGTGGCACCAGGGCCCTGAAGGATTCTCCTAACCAGAGGTTATGACAAAGCTCCAATGAGCAAGTTTTCCATGGGGAGACAAGTTTTGTTCTTATTGGTGCCTCAGGAAACCACCATATGCTGGTATTGGAAACGAGGCCTCTGAGGAGAGATGCCTGGAAACCAAAGCAATGGATCTGATTAGGGCCTAGGGGCCTGTCCGGTTCAATATTTTTCTCTGGGGACATCTCTTGTCTGAGTGCAGGTAGTTGCTCAGCTGGTTTGAGATCACCCCTGTTTGTCCTGGGCGTCCTACACTATTGGGATGGCCTCGGTGACTTTGGAGGTTTTTCCTAATTTGCAAGGTTGTGGCCAATGGAATGGGAAGAATTCCCTTGAAAGGGAAGCACAGTCCTGAGGTGTGGCTCCAGGGACCCAAGTGTGGAGCGTGTGTGGTCCAGGGCTATTTGGACAAAAGTCTGAAAACACAAACTCCACTTACTTTGGAGGATGTATGTATGGCCGGCCCGATCTATAGACCGTGAGGAGAACTCTTCGGGATATGAACAAAGGGCGAATGTGAGGTGCTTGCTCATGCTTTTTTTTTTTTTTTTCTGGAAATGTGTCACCAATTGCCATGAAATGTCGGGGTGTCCTCATGGGCCATCGATGAGGCTCCCTTTCTGGGGATTTAACCCGATCTCAAGGGTTTGGGGTCATTCTGTTGGAAGGGAGGAGGCCTTTCTGGTTTTTTTGTTTATTTATTTTTGTTTATTTGTTTTTTTTTTTTACCTCAGGTGGACCACCAAATGAGGGATTCCAGAGCAGAGTCGTGGGTGGGGGCAACTGGACAACCAGACCTCTGGTTAACATTGGGACCTAAGAACATGGCAAGCCCCATATGTGGGCTCTTGGTCCAGACACTGAGAGGCTTTCCTTGAGGATAGGTCTCACACTGAGTTTCACAATGTGTTTTTGAGCCCAAGGAGCCCCTCAATGTAGGGCGTGGCCTAATGTACCATGCTGGTTTCTCCTACACTGAACATTGCACAATATGGCAACCACAAGTTTTCTGGCCATGGGGAGGAAGGAGTTCTAATTTCTGCAACACTTTCACTCCTGGACTATGATTGGATTTAAGGTCTAGGTTCTGAAGCCTGAAAACCGAGTTTGGGAAGATATGACGACCTACAGCCATAGCGGGTCCTATGTGTCCAGGTTGGGGCCAGCTGTCTGGGTGTCGTTTGGGATGTCTTGTCTCAGGCTGTGCCAGACAGGGCATTAGTATACAGGGTAGGCTGTATAATTGCTTTACCATCGAGTGACATGCATTAGAAAATCATTTGGGGTTTCTTATTAGCAGCATAGGGCAAAGTTTTTCTTCTGGAGGGCAGGCAGAGTGCTGCATTGTGGCTTCGGAATTCCCAAACTGGAAGGCTTGTGGGCCAGGAGAGTGAGGACGGAAGCTGAGAACACAAGCTGGGCTTAGGTTTCGGGGCAAGGGCATGGCAGGCACACTCTGCAGAGCTGAATTGAGATCTCATGCGTCTGAAGGTAGGTCGAGGATCAGACTTTGGCTCAGGTTTGCGTTTCTTTCCATTTTGGCCCCTTCAAGAAGAGGGGGGATTATGAGGCCATGGGGGTTTTGCCACTATTGGAGTTGTGAGATGCTCCAAACCGCAAGGTTTCCTTCTGTGGGACAATTAAGATTTGTTGGATGGCTCCAGGACGTCCTATAAGGTATTTTTCCAGAACAGGGTTCTACGTATGGATGCCTGGGCAGCAGCCTCACATTCCAATTGTCTCCTAGCAACAAGAAACGTTTGATCTGCTGGCTTGGGGTAGCAACAGAGGGGGCTGAGTTGAATGGACTTTCCTGAGGATGGCCTTAATGTTGGTTTGAGTCCATGGAGACCTTGGTATGGGGCAGTGGCACCAGGGCCCTGAAGGATTCTCCTAACCAGAGGTTATGACAAAGCTCCAATGAGCAAGTTTTCCATGGGGAGACGAGATTTGTTCTTATTGGTGCCTCAGGAAACCACCATATGCTGGTATTGGAAACGAGGCCTCTGAGGAGAGATGCCTGGAAACCAAAGCAATGGATTTGATTAGGGCCTACAGGCCTGTCCGGTTCAATATTTTTTCTGGGGACATCTGTTGTCTGAGTGGAGGTAGTTGCTCAGGTGGTTTGAGATCACCCCTGTTTGTCCTGGTCGGCCTAAACTATTGGGATGGCCTCGGTGACTTTGGAGGTTTTTCCTTTTTTCAAGGTTGTGGCCAATGGAATGGGAAGAATTCCCTTGAAAGGGAAGCACAGTCCTGAGGTGTGGCTCCAGGGACACAAGTGTGGAGCGTGTGTGGTCCAGGGCTATTTGGACAAAAGTCTGAAAACACAAACTCCACTTAGGTTGTGGGATGTAGGTATGGCCGTCCCCGATCTATAAACCGTGAGGAGACCTCTTCGGGATATGAACAAAGAGCGAATGTGATGTGCATGCTCATGCTTTTTTTTTTTTTCTGGAAATGTGTCACCGATTGCCATGGAATGTCGGGGGATCCTCATCGGCCATCGATGAGGCTCCCTTTCTGGGGATTTGACCCGATCCCAAGAGTTTGGGGACATTCTGTCAGAAGGGAGGAGGTCTTTCTGTTTTTTTTTTTTTTTTTTTTTCCTCAGGTGGACCACCAAAAGAGGCATTCCAGAGCAGGGTCCTGGGAAGGGGCGACTGGACAACCAGACCTCTGGTTAACATTGGGACCTAAGAACATGGCAAGCCCCTTATGTGGGCTCTTGGTCCAGACACTGAGAGGCCTTCCTTGAGGATAGGTCTCACACTGAGTTTCACAATGTGTTTTTGTGCCCAAGGAGCCCCTCAAGTCAGGGCGTGGCCTAATGTACCATGCTGGTTTCTCCTACACTGAACGTTGCACAATATGGCAACCACAAGTTTTCTGGCCATGGGGAAGAAGGAGTTCTAATTTCTGCAACAATTTCACTCCTGGACTGTGATTGGATTTAAGGTCTAGGTTCTGAAGCCTGAAAACTGAGGTTGGGAAGAGATGAAGCCCTAAGGCCATGGTGTGTCTGATGTGCTCAGTGTTCGGCCAGCTGTTGAGTGTGGGTTGGGAGGTGCAGGCTCAGGCTGTGGCAGACAGCGAATTAGTGTCCAGGCTAGACTGTATCATTGGGGTGCAGTCGAGTTTCGTGCAGGATGGTACTCATTTGTGGTTACTGGGTAGCCCCAGAGGGCAACGTTTTTCTTCTGGAGGGAAGACACAGTGTCACATACTGGCTCCAGAATTCCCAAACTGGAAGGCTTGTGGGCCAGGAGTGTGAGAAAAAAATTCTGAGAACACAAGCCAGACTTAGATTTCGGGGTGAAGGGACGGCAGGCACCCTCTGCAGAGATGATTCGAGATCCCTTATACCTGAAGACAGAGCTAGGATCAGACGTTGGCTTAGGTCGGAGTTTCTGTCCATGACGGCCCCTTCATGAATGGGAGGGTGTCACGAGGACATGGAGGTTTTCCCACGATTTGAATTGTGAGATGCTCCAAACCGCAATGATTCCTTCTGTGGGACAGGTGAGACCGGTGGATGGCTCCAGGACATCCCATAAGGAAGTTATACAGAGCAGGGTTCTAAGGATGGATGCCTGAGCAGCCTGCCTCCCATTCCAGGTGTCTTATAGATCCAAGGCAAGTTCGATCTGCCTGATCTAGTGGAGCAACCGATCGGGTGTGTTGAAATGGGTGAGTTGAGGATGGGTCATAATGTGCATTTGTGTCCATGGAGACCTTGGAATGGGGTCTTGATCCGGGTCCTTGAGGGATGTTCATAACCGGAGGTTTTGATGGAGCTCTAAAGAGTATGTTTCCTATGTAGAGAAGAGAATTGTTTTGATGAGTGCCTAAGGAATCTCCCATATGCTGGTATTGGAAAACAGGCCTCTGAGGAGAGATGACTGGAAACAAAAGCAATGGATATGATTAGAGCCTAGGTGCCTGTCCGGTTCAATCTCTTTGCTGGGGATTCTTGTCTAAGTATCTGAGGTGAGGTAGTTGCTCAGATTGTGTCAGATCGCCCCTGTTTGTCCTGGGCGAACTATAATATTGGAATGGCCTCGGGACTTTGGAGTTTCTCCTAATCTATAGGGTTGTGGTCAATGGAATGGGCAGAAATCCACTGGAGAGGGCAGGCAAAGTTCTGAGTTTGGCTCTAGGGGCCCAACCTTGAGGGTGTGTGGGCCAGGCCTGTGGAGCAAAAATCTGAAAACACAAACTCCGCTTAGGATTGGGGACATAGTTATGGCACGCCCAATCTACAGACCGTGATAACACTTCAGGATATGAAAAAGTGTGAGTTTGAGGAGCTTGCTCAGATTTTGTCTCTGGATTTGTGTCAACAATGTGGGTGGAATGCTGGCGTGGCCTCATGGGTTGTGGACGGCTTTCCTTCTCTGAGGATTTGACCCAATCCCAAGAGTTTGTGTATGTTCTGTGGGATGGGAGGAGTCCTTTCTTTTTTTTTATTTTATTTTATTTTATTTTTTGTACCTCAAGTGTCCCAATAAAGGAGGGATTCCAGAGCAGAGTCCTCGGGAGGGACAACTGGACAACCCCACCTCTGTTTTAGTTTGGGGGCCTAGGGGCATGGCAAGTCCAATATGTGGGCTCTTGATTCAGACACTGAGAGGCCTTCCTTGAGGACAGGGCTCATGCTGAGGGTCACAATGCCTATTTGTGCCAACAAGGCCCTCAAGCATGGGAAGGGCCTCATGGGCCACGCTGGATTCTCCGACACTGAACGTTGGAGAATATGCCAACCACAAGGTTTCTGGCCATGGCGAAGGAAGAGTTGTGACTTCTGCATCACGTTCACCCCGGGACAGTGTTTGGAGTTTAGGTCTAGGTTCTGAAACCCGAAAACCGAGGTTGGGAAGAGATGAAGACCTAAGGACCTGTTGGGTCCAATGAGCTCAGTGTGCGGCCAGCTGTTGAGCGTAGTTCTGGAGGTGTGGGCTCATGCTGTGTCAGAAAAGGCATTAGACAGGGTAGACTGAATATTTGGGGTGCAGTCGAGTGGCGTTCAATTGATCCTCATTCGGGTCTCTAGGTAGTTCCATAAGGCAACGTTTTTTCTCTGGGAGGGCAGGCAGAGTGCTGCATTGTGGCCCCAGTATTGCCAAACTGTAGGGCTTTTGGGCCAGGGGTGTGAGGACTGTAGTCTGAGAACACAAGCTAGGCTTAGTTTTTGGGGTGAGGGCACAGAAGGCACACTCTGCAGAGCTGAATCATGATCTCATGCACCTGAAGTCAGGGCGAATAACAGACGTTTGCTCAGGTTGGAGTTTCTGTCCATGATGGCCACTTTATAAAGTGGAGCGTCTCAAGAGGCCATGTAGATTTTCCCACAATGGGAGTTCTGAGATGCTCCAGAATGCAAAGATTCCTTCTGTGGGACACTTGAGACCTGTTGGATGGCTCTAGGATGTCCCATATGGAATGACTCCAGAGTAGGGTTCTAAGGATTGATGCCTAGGCAGCACACCTCCCATTCTAGTTGTCTCCTAGCGACAAGGCAGGTTTGATCTGCAGGCCCTGGGGGAGAAACCAAGGGGGTTGAGTTGACATGGACTCTCCCGAGGATAGATCATAATGTGGGTTTAAGTCCATGGAGACCTTGGAATGGGGCGCTTGATCCGGGGCCCTGAAAGATTCTCCTAAACAGAGGTTTTTATAGAGCTCCAAAGAGTACATTTCCTATGTGGAGACGAGATTTTTCTGATGAGTGCCTCAGTAATCCCCCTATGCTGGTATTGGAAACCAGGCCTCTGAGGAGAGATGCCTGGAAACAAAAGCAATGGATCTGATTAGGGCCTAAGTGCCTGTCCAGTTCAATCTTATTCTATGGGGATATCTGTCTCTGGGTCTGAGTGGAGGTAGTTTCCTAACTTGTGAAAGATCATCCCTGTTTGTCCTGGGCAGCCAACACTATTCGGATGGCCTCGGGGAGCTTGGAGGTTTCTCCTAATCTATAAGGTTGTGGCCAATGGAAATGGCAGAATTCCCCTGGAGAGGGAAGCCACAGTCCTGAGGTGTGGCTCCAGGGGCCCCAGCTTGGATGGTGTGTGGGCCAGGACTGTGGGGACACAAGTCTGAAAACACAAACTCAGCTTAGGTTTGGGGATGTATGTATGAAGGCTCGATCTACAGACCGTGAGAATTTTCCGGGCTATGAACAAAGGGCGAGTATGTGGCGCTTGCTCAGGCTTGTCTCTGGCTTTTGTGTCAACGGTGGCCGTGGAATGTCGGGGTGTCCTCAAGGGCCATGGACAATTCTTTCTCTGGTGATTTGGCCTGATCCCAAGGGGTTGGGATCATTCTGTGGATGGGAAAATTCCTTTCTGTATTTTTTTTTTACCTCAGGTGTCCCACCAAAGAGGGATTCCAGAGCAGAGCCCTGAGTCGGGTGACTAGACATCTCGAACTCTGGTTGAGATTGGGTGACTAGGGGCTTGGCAAGCCCCATATGTGGGCTGTTGTTCCAGTCACTAAGAGGCTTCACATGAGAATAGGGCTCACGCTGAGGGTCACAATATGTGTTTGTGCAAATTGTGGCCCTCAGGGATAGGTGGGACCTCATAGTCCATGCTGCTTTCTCCTACAATGAACGTTGGACAACATGCCAACCACTAGGTTTCTTGCCATGGCGAAGGAGAAGTTCTGATTCTTGCATCACGTTCACTCCTGAGCAGTGAGTGTAGATAAGGTCTAGGTTATGAAGGTGAAAATTGAGGTTGGGTAGAGATGATGGCCTAAAGCCATTGTGGGTATGATATGCTCAGTGTACGTCCAGCTGTCCTGGTGTTGGACTGGAGGTCTGCCCTCAGGCTGTGTCAGACAGGGCTTTAGTGCACAGGCTAGACTGTATAATTGGGGTATGGTCGAGTGGCATGCAGGTTGTTACTCATTTGGCATTTCTGGTTAGCCCTATAGGGCAACATTTTTCTTCTGGAGGCCAGGCAGAGTGCTGCATTGTGTCTCCAGAATTTCCAAACTGGAGGGGTGTGGCCAGGATTCTGAGGACGGAAGTCTGAGAACACAAGATAGGCTTAGGTTTCAAGACGAGGGCCCAGCAGGCACACTCTCAAGTGCTGAATCGAGATCTCATGCTTCTGAATTCAGGGCGAGGATCAGACTTTGGCTTAGGATGGAGTTTCTGTCCATGATGGCCCATTTATGAAGGTTTGGGGCATCATAAGGAAATGGAGGTTTTCTCACAGTGTTATTGTGTGATGCTTCAAACCACAAGGATTCATTCTGCGAGACAGTCAAGACAGGTTGGTTGGATTCAAGACGTCCCATAAAGAAGTTCTCCAGAGCAGGGTTCTAAGGATGGATGCCTGGGCAGCCCGCCTCCCATTCTAACTGTCTCCTAGTGACAAGGAAGGTTTGATCTGCTGGCTCTGGGTGAGCAGCCGAGGGGGCTGATTTGAAATGGACTCTCCTGAGAATGGTTCATAATGTAAGTTTGTGTCCTTGGAGACCTTGGGATTGGGCCATGGTGCCAGCGCCCTGAAGGATCCTCCTAACCTGAGGTATTGACACAGCTCCAAAGAGCAAGTTTCCCATGTGGAGATGAGATCTGTTCTGATTGTTTCCTTAGGAAACCCCCATATTCTGATATTGGAAACCAGGCCTCTGAGGAGAGATACCTAGAAACCAAGCAATGCATCAGAAGTTGGCTCAAGTTGGAGTTTCTGTCTATGATGGCCCCTTTATAGAGGGGAGCATCTCATGAGGCCATGTAGGTTTTCCCACGATAGGAGTTGTGAGATGCTCCAATCTGCAAGGATTCCTTCTGTGGGACAGTCAAGACCTTTTGGAAGGCTCCAGGACATCCCATATGGAACGGCGCCAGAGCAGGATTCCATGGATGGATGCCTAGAGAGTCTGCTTTGCATTCCAGTTGTCTCCTAGCGACAAGGCAGGTTTGATATTCTGCCTCTGGGGGAGTAATCGACGGGGCTGAGTTGAAATGTACTCTCCTGCCGAATGGTCATAATGCGGGTATGTGTCCATGGAGACCTTGGAATAGGGCGGTTGCTCCGGCTACCTGAAGGTTTCTCCTAACTGGAGGCTTTTACAGAGCTCCAAAGGATAAGTTTCCCATGTGAAGACAAGATTTGTTCTGATTGGTATCTCTGGAATCCCCCATATGCTGGTATTGGAAAACAGGCCACTGAGGAGAGATGCTTAGAAAAAAAAGCAATGGAACCAATTACATTCTAGGGGCCAGTCCAGTTTAATCTTCTTCTCTTGGGTTATCTGTCTACGGGTGAGTTGACGTCGTTGCTCAGCTTGTGAGAGATCACCCTTCTTTGTCCTGGGTGGCCTACACTATTGGAATGGCCTCTGGGACTTTGGAGGTTTCTCCTTATCTGTAGGGTTGTGGCCAATGGAATGGGAAGAATTTCCTTGGAGAGGGCAGGCACAGTCCTGAGGTGTGGCTCCAGGGGCCTCAGTCTGGAGGGTGTGTGGGACAGGGATGTCAGGATAGAAGTCTGAAAACACAAACTCGGCTTAGGTTTGGGGACGTAGGTATGGCAGGCCCAATCTACAGACTATGAGGAGAATTTTTTGGGCTATGTCCTAAGGGTGAGTGTGAACGCTTGCTGAAGCTTATGTCTCTGGATTTTGTGTCAATAGTGGCCGTGGAATGTCGGGCTGGCCTCATGGGCCATGGACGAGTCTTTCTCTCTGGACCCCAATCACTTGGGATGGCCCAATCCCAAGTGATTGGGGTCATTCTGTGAGTGGGAGGAGTCCTTTCTGTGTTTATTTACCTCAAATGTCCCACCAAAGAGGGATTCCAGAGCAGAGCCCTGAGTAGGGGTGACTAGATGTCTCTACCTCTGGTTAAGATTGGGTGACTTGGGGCATGGCAGGCCCCATATGCGGGCTCATGGTCCAGCCACTGAGAGGCTTTACTTGAGGACAGGGCTCAAACTGAGGGTCCCAATGTGTGTTTGAGCCCACCGCAGCTCTTAAGCATAGGCAGGGCCTCAGGGACCCTACACTACCCTCAGGGGCCCTACTACTACCCCTGTAGGCCCTACAGGGGTCCTCCACTGAACGTTGGACAAGATGCCAACCACAAGATTCTGGCGAGAGGGAAGGAGGAGTTCTGATTTCTGCATCACGTTCACCCATGGGAAGTGAGTAGAGATAAGGTCTAGGATTCTGTAGCCTGAAAACCGAAGTTGGAAAGAGATGGCGACCTAAGGCCATGGCGGTTCAGATGTTCTCAGTGTACTGCAAGCTGTCTGGGTGTCTGTTGGGAATTCAGGCCTCAGGTTCTGTCAGACAGGGCATTAGTGCACAGGCTAGACTATATAATTGGTGTACAGTTGAGTGACGTGCAGGTTTATCCTCATTTGAGGTTTCTGGGTAGACCCATAGGGCAATATTTTTCTTCTAGAGGGCAGGCAGAGTGCAGCACTGTGTCATCGGAAATCCCAAAATAGAGGGCGTGTGGTCCAGGAGAGTGAGTACGGAAGTCGGAGAACACTAGCTACGCTTAGGTTTTGGGGTGAGGGCACAGCAGGTACACTCTGAAGAGCTGAATCAAGATCTCGTGCATCTGAAGTCAAGGCGAAGATCAGCTGTTGGCTCAGGTTGGAGTTTCTTTCCATGATCTGCCTTCATGAAGATTGGGGGCATCATGTGACCTTGGAAGCTTTCCATGATATGAGTTGTTAGGTGGTCCATGCACAAGGACTCCTGTGGGACAGTCGAGACCTGTTGGATGGCTCAAGGATGTCCCATAAGGAGTGACGCAAGAGCAGGGTTCTAAGGATGGATGCCTGAAGAGCCCAACTTGCATTTCAATTGTCTCCTAGCGATAAGGCAGGTTCAATCTGCTGGCTCTGGAGTAGCAACCGAGGGGGGTTAGTTGAAATGGACTCTCCTGAGGATGGGTCATAATTTGGGATTGTGTCCATGGAGATATTCAAATGGGGCAGTGGCTCCAGTGACCTGAAGTTTTCTCCTAACTGGAGGTTATGACACAGCTCCATAGAGCAAGATTCCCATGTGGAGACGAGATTTTTTCTGATAGGTAGCTCTGGAAACCCCCTTATGCTGGTATTGGAATCCAGGCCTCTGAGGAGAGATGCCTGAAAACAAAAGCAATGGATCCAATTAGGGCCTAGGTGCCTGTCTTGTTCAATATTCTTTTCGATGGATATCTGTCTAAGGTTCTGATTGGAGGTAGTGGCTCAGCTTGTGCCAGAGGGTCCCTGTATGTCCAGTACATCCTACACTATTGGGATGGCCTCAGAGATTTTGGATGATTCTCCTAATCTGTCAGGTTGTGCCACATGAATGAGCAGAATTCCCTTGGAGACGGCAGGCACAGTCCTGAGGTGTGGCTCCATGGGGCCCAGCCTTTAGAATGTGTGGGTGAGGACAATGGAGACAGAAGTCTGAAAACACAAACTAGGCTTAGGTTTGGGGACATAGGTATGGCAGGCCCGATCTACAGACCTTGAGAATTTTGGGGGCTCTGAACAAAGGGCAAGTGTGTGGCGCTTTTTCAGGTTTTTGTCTCCGGATTTTGTGTCAATGGTGGCCATGGAATGTCAGGCTGGCCTCATCGACCATGGACGAGTATTTCTCTCTGTGGATTTGGCCAGATTCCAAGTGTTTGGGGTCATTCTTTGGATGGTAGGAGTCCTTACTTTTTTTTTTTCTTTATCTTGGTTTTTTTTTTTTTTTTTTTTTTTTTTTTTTTTTTTTTTTTTTTTTTTACCTTATGTGTCCCACCAAAGAGGGATTCCAGAAAAGAGCTCTGAATAAGGTTGACTAGACTTCTCAAGCTCTGGCTAGGATTGGGGGAGTAGGGGCATGGCAAGTCCCATATGCAGGCTCTTGGTCCAGCCCCGGAGAGGCTTTACTTGAGGCCAGGGTTCATGCTTAGGGTCCTAATGTGTGTTTGTGCCCATCGCAGCCCTCAAGCATTTCTGAGGCCTCATGGGCCATGCTGGGTTCTCATATACTGAACGTTGGACAACATGCCAACCACAAGGTTTCTGGTCATGGGGAAGGTGAAGTTCTGATTGCTGCATCACGTACATCACTTAGTTGTGAGTGGAGATAATGTCTAGGTTCTGAAGCCTGAAGACCAAGGTTGGGAAGAGATGATGACCTAAGGCCATGGCATGTTCGATGTGTTCAGTGTGAGGCCAGGTGTCTGGGTGTCGGTCACGAGGTCTGGGGTCAGGCTGTGTCAGACAGGGCATTAGTGCCCAGGCTAGACTGTATAATTGGGGTACAGTCTAGAGAATTGCAGGTTGATCCTCATTTGATGTTTCTGGGTAGACCCCTAGGGCAAAGTCTCTCTTCTGGAGGGCAGGCAGAGTGCTGCATTTTGTCTCCAGAATTCCCAAAGTGGAAGGCTTGTGGGCCAGGAGGGTGAGGACGGAAGTCTGAGAACGTGAGCTGGCTTAGGTTTTGGGGCGAGGGCAAGGCAGGCACACTCTGCAGAGCTGAATTGAGATCTCATGCATCTGAAGTCAGGGCGAGGATCAGACGGGAGTTTCTGTCCATGATGTCCTCTACCTGAAGGTGGAGGCATCACAAGGTCATGGAGGTTTTCCCACGGTGCGAGTGTGTGATGCTGCAAACCACAAGGATTCCTTCTGCAGGACAGTTGAGACCTGTTGAATGGATCAAGGACACCCCATTAGGAATTTCTCCAGAGCAGAGTTCTAACAACGGATACCTGGGCAACGAACTCGCATTCCAATTGTCTCCTAGTGACAAAGCAGGTTTGATCTGCTGGCACTGGGTGAGCAACCGCCAGGTTTGAGTTGAAATGGACTCTCCTGAGGATGGGTCATAATGTGGGATTGTGTCCATTGAGACATTGGAATGGGGCGGTGGCTCCAGTGACGTGAAATTTTCTCCTACCTGGGTGTTTTGACACAGTTCCATATAGCATGATTCCCATGTGGCATGCGATTTGTTCTGATTGGTAGCTCCAGAAACCCCCATGTGCTGGTATTGGAATCCAGGCCTCTGAGGAGAGATACGTGAAAACAAAAGCAATGGATCCGTTTAGGGCCTAGGTGCCTGTCCTGTTCAATCTTCTTTTCTATGGATATCTATCTACAGGTCTGATTGGAGGAAGTGGCTCAGCTTGTGGCAGATGGTCCCTGTTTGTCCCGGACATTCTACAATATTGGGGTGGCCTCGGGGACTTCGGATGTTTCTCCTAATCTGTCAGGTTGTGCCAAAGGAATGAGCAGAATTCCCATGGAGAGGGCAGGCACAGTCCTGAGGTGTGGCTCCATGGGGCCAAGCCTTGAGGGTGTGTGGGCCAGGACAATGGAGACAGAAGTCTGAAAACACAAACGTGGCTTAGGTTTGGGGACATAGGTATGGCAGGCCCGATCTACAGACCGTGAGAATTTTTCAGGCTTTGAACAAAGGGCGAGTGTGTGGCGCTTTTTCAGGCTTTTGTCTCCGGATTTTGTGTCAATGGTGGCCGTGGAATGTCAGGATGGCCTCATCAGCCATGGACGAGTATTTCTCTCTGTGAATTTGGCCCAATTCCAAGTGTTTGCGGTCATTCTTTGGACGGTAGGAGTCCTTTCTCTATTTTTTTTTTTTAACCTCATGTGTCCCACCAAGGAGGGATTCTAGAGAAGAGATCTGAGTAGGGGTGACTAGACTTCTCAAGAACTGGTTAAGGCTTGGGGAGTAGGGGCATGGTAATCTCCATATGTGGGCTCTTGGTCCAGCCCCGGAGAGGCTTTACTTGAGGCCAGGGATCATGCTTAGGATCCTAATGTGTGTTTGTGCCCATCGCAGCCCTCAAGCATGTCTGAGGCCTCATGGGCCATGCTGGTTTCTCCTACACTGCACGTTGGACAACATGCCAACCACAGGGTTTCTGGTCATGGGGAAGGAGGAGTTCTGATTTCTGCATCACGTACACGGCATGGCAGTGAGTAGAGATAAGGTCTAGATTCTGAAGCCTGAAAACCGAGGTTGGTAAGAGATGACGACCTAAGGCCATGGTGGGTCCGATGCACTTAGTGTGCGGCCAGATGTCTGTGTCCATCATGAGGTCTGGGCTCAGGCTGTGTCAGGCAGGGCATTAGTCCCCAGGCTAGACTGTATAATTGGGGTACAGTCGAGTGATGTGAAGGTTGGTCCTCATTTGGGGTTTCTGGTTGGCCCCATAGGGCAAAGATTTTCTTCTGGAGGGCAGGCAGAGTGCTGCATTCTGGCTCCAGAATTGCCAACTTCAGGGCTTGTGGGCCAGGTGTTTTAGGACAGAAGTCTGAGAACACAAGTTCAGCTTAGAATTCGCAGCGGTGACATGGCAGGCACACTCTACAGACCTGAAATGAGATCTCGTGCATCTGAAGTCAGGGCGAGGATCAGATGTTGGCTTAGGTTGGAGTTTCTGTACATGATGTCCCCTTCATGAAGGTGGGGGGGGCATCAGGAAACCATGGAAGATTTCCAACTTTGTGAGTGTGTGATGCTCCAAACCACAAGGATTCCGTCAGCGGGACAGTCACGACCTTTTGGATGGATCAAGGACGTCCCATAAGAAATGCTCCAAAGCACAGTTCTAATGATGGATGCCTGGGCAGTCCAACTTGCATTCCAGTTGTGTCCTAGTGAAAAGGAGGATTCGATCTGCTGTCACTGGGGGAACAACCGAGGGGGCTGAATTGAAATGGAATCTCATGAGGATCAGTCGATGTGGATTTGTGTCCATGGATCCCTTGGAATGGGGCAGTGGCTCTGTTGCCCTGAAGAATTCTCCTAACCTGTGGTTTTGATGCAGCTCCAAAGAGCAAGTTTCCCATGTAGAGACGAGATTTGTTCTGAAACCCCCACAACCTGGTATTGGAAACCAAGCATCTGGGGAACAATGCCTGGAATCCAAAGCAATGGATCTGATTACGGTCTAGGGGCCTGTCCTTTTCAATATTCTCCTCTGAGTGTCTCTGTCTAAGATTCAGAATGGAGGTCACTGCTCAGCTTGTGTCAGATCACCCATGTTTGTTGGGGGAGGCCAACACTATTGGACTGGTCTTGGGAATTGGAGGTTTCTCCTAATCTGTAAGGTTGTGGCAAATGAAACGGGCAGAGTTCCCTTGGAGAGCACTGGCACAGTCCTTAGGTGTGACACCACCTTTCTGGGTGTCATCCAGGAGGTCCAGGCTCAGGCTGTGTCAGACAGGGAATTAGTGCCAAGCTTAGACTGTATAATTGGAGTAAAGTTGAGTGGCATGCAGGTTGATCCTCATTTGGCGTTTCTGGGTAGCCCCAGGGGCAACGTTTTTCTTCTGGAGGGAAGAAAGAGTGCTGCATTGTGGCGACGGAATTCTCACACTGGAGGGCTTGTGGGCCAGAATTGTGAGGAAGGAAGTGTGAGAACACAAGCTAGGCTTAGGTTTTGGGTCAAGATCATGGCAGGCACACTCTGTAGAGCTAAATCTAAATCTCATGCATCTGAAGTCAGGGCGAGGATCAGACGTAGGCTCAGGTTGAAGTTTCTGTTCAGGATGGCCCCTTCATGATGGTGGGGGGCATCATGGGGCTATGGAGACTTTCCCACGATTGGCATTGTATGTTGCTCCAATCGGCAAGGATTCCTTCTACGGGACAGTCGAGACCGGTCAGATTGCTCCAGGACGTCCCATGCGGAACCACGGCAGTGCAGGGTTCTAAGGATGGATTCCTGGAGTGCCCGCCTCACATTCCTATTGTCTCCTAGTGACAAGGCAGGTTCGATCTGCTTCTTTTGGGGAGCAACCAAAGGGGATGTGTTGAAATGGACTCGCCTGCGGATGGGTCATAATGTGGGTTTGTGTCCATGGAGACCTTGGAATGGGGTGTTGGCTGCTGGGACCTGAAGGTTTCCCTTAACTGGAGGTTGTGACACAGCTCCAAAATGCATGTTTCCCATGTGGAAATGAGATTTGTTCAGACTGGTACCTCCAGAAGAACACATATGCTGGTATTGGAAACCAGGCCTCTGAGGAGAGATGCCTGGAATCAAAAGCAATGGATCTGATTAGGTCCTAGGTGCCTGCCCGGTTCAATCTTCTTCTCTGGGGTTATCTGTCTATGGGTCTGAGTTGAGGTAGTTGCTCATCTTGGGACAGATCACCCTGTTTGCCCTGAGTGGCCAACACTATTGGGATGGCCTCAGGGACGTTGGAGTGTTCTCCTAATCTTTAGGGTTGTGGCCAATGTAATGGGCAGAATTTGCTTGGAGAAGGCAGGCACAGTCCTGAGGCATGGCTCCAGGGGCCCCAGCCTGGAGGGTGTGTGGGCCAGGACAGTGGGGACAGAAATCTGAAAACCCAAACTCAGCTTAGGTTTGGGGACGTAGGTATGACAGGGCTGATCTATAGACCGTGAGGAGAATTTTTCAGGCTATGAACAAAGGGCAAGTGTGAGGCATATATCCAGGCTTTTGTCTCTAGTTTTTGTGTCAATGGTGGCCATGGAATGACGGGATGGCCTCTTTGGCCATGGATGATTCTTTCTCTTTTAAGATTTGGTCAGATCCCAAGTTTTGGGGCTCATTCAGGGGATGGAGGAGACCCTTCGATATTTTTTTCCTCAGGGGTTCCAGAGCAGAGACCTGAATAGGGGTGACTAGAACTCTCAACCTCTTATTAATATTGGGGGACTAGGGATGGCAATGCGGGTTCTTGGTCCAGACCGTGAGAGGCTTTACTTGAGGACAAGGCTCACACTGAGGGTCCCAATGTGTTTGTGCCCATTGCGGTTCTCAAGCATGGGCGGGGACTCATGGGCTACACTGGATTCTCCTACACTGAACGTTGGAAAACATGCCAACCACAAGGTTTCTTGCCTTGAGGAAGAAGGAGTTTCATTTCTGCATCACGTTCACCCCTGGGTAGTGAGTATATATAAGGTCTAGGTTCTGAAGCCTGAAAACCAAGGTTGGGAAGAGATGATGACCTAAAGCCATGGCGGGTCTGATGTGCTCAGTGTACAGCCAGCTGTCTGGGTGTCGGTTGGGAATTCAGACCTCAGGCTGTGCAAGACAGGGCATTAACGCCGAAGCGAAACTGTATAATTGGGGTAGAGTCAAGTGGCATGCAGGTTGATCCTCATTTGGTGTTTCTGGTTAGCCCCATAGGACAACGTTTCTCTTCTGGAGGGCAGTCAGAGTGCTGCATTGTGTCTCTCCAGAATTCCCTAACTGGAGGGCTGGTGGGCTCGGAGTGTGAGGACGAAGTCTGAGAACAATAGCTAGGTTTTGCTTCGGGGCGGGGTTTCGGCAGGCACACTCTGCAGAGTTGAATCAAGATTTCGTGCATCTGAAGTCAGGGCGAGGATTAGACGTTGGCTCAGGTTGGAGTTTCTGTCCAAGATGGCTCTTTCATGAAGGGGACGGTGCACCACGAGGCCACAGAGCTTTTCCCATGATGGGAGTTGTGAGGTGCTCCAAAGCGCAAGGATTCCTTCTGCAGGACAGCTGTGACCTGTTGGATGGCTCCAGGACGTCCCATATGGAATTACTTCAGAGTAGTTTTCTACAGATGGATGCCTAGCCAGCCCGCCTCACATTCCAATTGTCTCCTAGTGACAAGATAGGTTCGATCTGCTGGCTCTAGGGGAGCACCCAAGGGCACTGAGTTGAAATAGACTCTCCTGCAGATGGGTCCTAATGTGGGATTGTGTCCATGGAGACCTTGGAATGAGGTGGTGGCACCGGGGCCCTGAAGGATTTTCCTAGGCGGAGGTTTTGACACAGCTTGAAAGAGCACGTTTCCCATGTGGAGAAGACATTTGTTCTGACTGATGACTCAGGAAACCCCCATATGGTGGTATGGAAAACCAGGCCTCTGAGGTTCTGACATAGCTCCACG
Source organism: Mustela nivalis (assembly GCF_964662115.1). NCBI lineage: Eukaryota > Metazoa > Chordata > Mammalia > Carnivora > Mustelidae > Mustela > Mustela nivalis. The sequence goes on along the minus strand of NW_028136306.1, from coordinate 633,879 downwards.
AGCAAGTTTCCAATGTGCTGACAAGACTTGCTCTGAAGGGGCCTCTGGAAACCCCATAGGCTGGTATTGGAAACCAGGCCTCTGAAAAGAGATGCCTGGAAACCAAAGCAATGGATCTGATTAGGGCCTAGGGGCCTGTCCAGTTCAGTGTTCTTCTCTGGGGACATCTGTCTCCGAGTTGGTGTGGAGCCAGTTGCTCAGCTAGTGTCAGATCACCCCTGTTTGTTCCAAGCGGCCTACAATATTGGTATGGTCCCAGTGACATTGGATATTTCTCCTGATTTATATGGTTGTGGCCAATGGAATATGAAGAATTCCCTTTGAGAGGGCAGGAAGAATCCTGAGGTGTGGTTCCAGTGGCCCTAGGCTGGAGGGTGTGTGTTTTCAGACAACTGTCCAAACAGCCCTGGCCTACACAACCTACAGGCTCAGGCCCCTGGAGCCAAACCTGAGGACTGTACTTGCCCTCTCCAAGGGAATTGTGTGTGCCCATTCGAATGGCCACAACCCTTCTAATAGGATAAAACTCCAAAGTCCCTGATTCATCTCAATAGTGGTGAATTCCCAGGAAAAACAGGGGCAATCTGAGCACAACTGAGCACCTACCTGCACTCAGACCCATAGACAGATGTCCCCAGAGGTAAAAAGGAAAGAACAGACCCCTAGGCACTAATCAGATCCATTGCTTTGGTTTTCAGGCATCTCTCCTCAGAGGCCTGGATTTCAAAAGCAGCATATAGCTGTTTCTTGACCCACACATCAGAAAACATCTCATCTACACATGGGAAACTTGCACGTTGGGGCTGTGTCAAAGCCTCTGTTTAGGAGAACCCTTTAGGGCGCCAGTGCCTCCGCTTCATTCCAAGGTCTCCATAGACACAAAAGCACGTTAGGACCCATCCCCAGGGGTGTCCATTTCAACTCAGCGTCCTCGGTTGCTCCCCACAGATCCAGGAGATCTAACCTGTCTTGTTGCTAGGAGACAACTGGAATGCGAGGTGGGCTACCCAGCCATCCATCCTTAGAACCCTGCTCAGAATCATTGGCCTGGAGCCAAACAACAGGTCTCAATTGTCCTGCAGAAGACTCTCTGCAGTTTGGAGCTTCTCACAACTCCCATCGTGGGAAAACCCCCATGGCCTCGTGATGCCCCCGCCCATTCATGAAGGGGCCATCAGGGACAGAAACTCCAACCTGAGCGATCCTCTGATCCTCGCCCTGACTTCAGAAGCACGAGATCTCGATTCAGGTCTGTAGATTGTGCGTGCCATGGCCTCACCCAGAAACCTAAGCCTAGCTTGTGTTCTCAGACTTTTGTCGTCAGACTACTGGCCCACAAGCCCTCCAGTTTGGCAATCCAGAACTACAATGCAGCACTCTGCCGGCCCTCCAGAAGAAAAACATTGTCCTCTGGTGCTACCCAGTAATCCCAAATGAGGATCAACCTGCACCGACCTTGGCTGTACCCCAAATACATAGGCTGACCAGGGCACTAATGCCCTTTCTGACACAGCCTGAGCCTGGACCCCCTGGCCCCTCCCAGACAGCTGGCCGCACACTGAGCACATCGAGCCGCCATGGCCTTAGGTCGTCATCTCTTCCCAACATCAGTTTTCAGGTTTCAGAACCTAGACCTTATCTCCAATCACTGCCCAGGATTGAAGGTGATGCAGAAATCAGAACTCCTTCCCCATGGCAAGAAACCTTGTGGTTGGCATGTGTAGTGTAGTTGAAACCAGTGTGGCCCATGAGGCCCCGCCCATGCTCGCGGGCCACATTGGTCACAAACACACATTGTGACGCTCAGGCTGAGCCCAGTCCTCAAGTAATGCCACTCAGTGGCTGGATGAAGAGATATCATATTGGGCTTGCCATGCCCCTAGGCCCCAATTTTTAACCATAGTTCGGGTTGTCCCTTCAGTCTTCCCCACGGCTTGGCTTTGGAATTCCTCTTTTGGTGGGACACCTGAGGTAACAAAACTGAAATGAGTCCTCCCATCCCACAGATTGACGAAAAGCAATTGGGAATCGGGCCAAATCCTCAGAGAGGAAGATTCGTCCATGGCCCATGAGGCGTCCCCGACATTCCACGGCCATCGCTGATACAAAATCCAGAGACAAAAGCCTGAGCAAGAGCCTGAGACTCGCACTTTCTTCATATCCTGAAGAGTTCTTCTCATGGTTTGTAGATCGGGCCTGCCATACCTACGTCCCCAAACCTAAGCTGAGTTTGTGTTTTCAGACTTCTGTCCTCAAACTCTTGGGCCACACACCCTCCAGGCTGGGACCCTGGAGCCACACATTAGGACTGTGCCTACCAATCCATGGGAATTCTGCCCATTCCATGGTCCAAAATCGTACAAATTAGGAGAAATCTCCAAAGTCCCTGAGGCCATCCCAATAGTGTAGGTCGCCCGGAACAAACAAGGGCTGTCTGACACCAGCTGATAATCGACCTCCACTCATACCATAGATGGATGTCCCCAGAGAAGAAGATTGAACCAGACAGGACCCTAGGCCATAATAGGATCCATTGCTTTGGGTTACAGGCATGTGTCCTCAAAAGCCTGATTCCAATACGAGCATAGGGGTTTTCCCGAGGCACCCATCAGAACTCATCTCGTCTCCACAAGGAAACCTGTGCATGGGAGCCATGTCCAAAGCTTAGGAGAGTACTTCAGGGTCCCGGTGCCACCACCCCATTCCAAGACCCTCATGGACACAAACATACATTAGGACCCATCCTCAGGAAAGTCCATTTCAACTCAGCCACCCCGGTTGCTCCCGCAGAGCCATCAGATCTAAACTGTCTTGTTGCTAGGAGACAATTGGAATGCGAGGCGGGCTTCCCAGGCATCCATCCGTGAACGGTGCTCTGGAGTCATTCCATATGGGATGTCCTGGAGCTGTCCAACAGGTCTCAATGGTCCCGCAGAAGGAATCCATGAAGGGGGCATCCCACAACTCCCAACGTGGGAAAACCTCCATGGCCTCGAGATTCCGCTGCCTTCATGAAGCGGCCGTCATGCTCAGAAACTCCAACCTGAGCCAACGTCTGATCCTTGCCCTGATTTCAGATGCATGAGATATTGGTTCAGATCTGCAGGGTGTGCCTGCCGTGCCCTCGCCTTGAAACCCAAGTCTAGCTTGTCTTCTCAGACTTCCGTCCTCACACTCCTGGCCCCAAAGCCCTCAAGTTTGGCAATTCCGGACCCACAATGCAGCACTCTGCCTGCCCTCTAGAAAAAAAATTATTGCCTCATGAGCTGCCCAGGCACCTTAAATGAGGGTAAACCTACACAGCACTCGACTTTACCCAAATTATATAGTCTAACCTGGGCACTAATGCACTGTCGAACACAACCTGAGCCCGACCTCCTGACCAACACCCAGAAAGCTGACCGCACACTGAGCACATAAAACCCGCCATGGCCTTAGGTCATCATCTCTTCCCTACCTCAGTTTTCAGGCTTCAGAACCGAGACCTTATCTCCAATCACTTCCCAGGGGTGAGTGTGATGCAGAAATCAGAACTCCTCCTTACCCATGGCAAGAACCCTGTGGTTGGCACGTTGTCCAACGTTCAGTGTAGGAGAAACCAGCATTCACCCTGAGGCCCCGCCCATTCTTGAGTACGATGAGGGCATACACACGCATTGTGACCCTCAGCATGAGTCCTGTCCTCTAGTAAGTCCTCTCAGTTGCTGGCCCATTAGATGTCATAATGGGCTTGACATGTCCCTAGGCCCCAATTTTTAACCAAATTTCTGATGGTCCAGTTGCCCCTCCCCAGGGCTCTATTCTGGAATCCCACACTTGGTGGGACACCTGCGGATGAAAAAAAAAAAAACAAGAATAAAAAAAAAAAACGGACTTCTTCCAGCCCACAGAATGACCCCAAACTCTTTGGACGGGGCCAAACCACCAGAGAGTAAGACTCGTCCATTTCCCATGAAGTCACCCAGAAATTCAACGACCATGAGTGACACGATATCCAGAGACAAAAACTTGAGCAGGAGCCTCACACTCGCCCTTCTTTCAAATCCCGAAGAGTTCTCCTCATGGTCTGTAGATCAATCCTGCCATACCTATGACTCGAAACATAAGCCGAGTTTGTGTTTTCAGACAACTGTCCAAACAGCCCTGGCCAACACAACCTACAGGCTCAGGCCCCTGGAGCCAAACCTGAGGACTGTACTTGCCCTCTCCAAGGGAATTGTGTGTGCCCATTCCAATGGCCACAACCCTTCTAATAGGATAAACCTCCAAAGTCCCTGATCCATCTCAATAGTGGTGGCTTCCCAGGAACAACAGGGGCAATCTGAGCCCAACTGAGCACCTACCTGCACTCAGACCCATAGACAGATGTACCCAGAGTTAAAAAGGAAAAAACAGGCCCCTAGGCACTAATCAGATCCATTGCTTTGGTTTCCAGGCATTTCTCATCAGAGGCCTGGATTTCAAAAGCAGCATATAGCTGTTTCTTGACTCACCCATCAGAAAACATCTCATCTACACATGGGAAACTTGCACGTTGGAGCTGTGTCAAAGCCTCTGTTTAGGAGAACCCTTTAGGGCCCCAGTGCCACCGCTTCATTCCAAGGTCTCCATAGACACAAAAGCACGTTAGGACCCATCCCCAGGGGTGTCCATTTCAAATCAGCGTCCTCGGTTGCTCCCCACAGATCCAGGAGATCTAACCTGTCTTGTTGCTAGGAGACAATTGGAATGCGAGGTGGGCTACCCAGCCATCCATCCTTAGAACCCTGCTCAGAATCATTGGCCTGGAGCCAAACAACAGGTCTCAATTGTCCTGCAGAAGACTCTCTGCAGTTTGAAGCTTCTCACAACTCCCATCGTGGGAAAACCCCCATGGCCTCGTGATGCCCCCGCCCATTCATGAAGGGGCCATCAGGGACAGAAACTCCAACCTGAGCGATCCTCTGATCCTCGCCCTGACTTCAGAAGCACGAGATCTCGATTCAGGTCTGTAGATTGTGCGTGCCATGGCCTCACCCAGAAACCTAAGCCTAGCTTGTGTTCTCAGACTTTTGTCGTCAGACTACTGGCCCACAAGCCCTCCAGTTTGGCAATCCAGAACTACAATGCAGCACTCTGCCGGCCCTCCAGAAGAAAAACATTGTCCTCTGGTGCTACCCAGTAATCCCAAATGAGGATCAACCTGCACCGACCTTGGCTGTACCCCAAATACATAGGCTGACCAGGGCACTAATGCCCTTTCTGACACAGCCTGAGCCTGGACCCCCTGGCCCCTCCCAGACAGCTGGCCGCACACTGAGCACATCGAGCCGCCATGGCCTTAGGTCGTCATCTCTTCCCAACATCAGTTTTCAGGTTTCAGAACCTAGACCTTATCTCCAATCACTGCCCAGGGTTGAAGGTGATGCAGAAATCAGAACTTCTTCCCCATGGCAAGAAACCTTGTGGTTGGCATGTTGTCCAACGTTCAGTGTAGTTGAAACCAGTGTGGCCCATGAGGCCCCGCCCATGCTCGCGGGCCACATTGGTCACAAACACACATTGTGACGCTCAGGCTGAGCCCAGTCCTCAAGTAAGGCCACTCAGTGGCTGGATGAAGAGATAGCATATTGGGCTTGCCATGCCCCTAGGCCCCAATTTTTAACCATAGTTCGGGTTGTCCCTTCAGTCTTCCCCACGGCTTGGCTTTGGAATTCCTCTTTTGGTGGGACACCTGAGGTAACAAAACTGAAATGAGTCCTCCCATCCCACAGATTGACGAAAAGCAATTGGGAATCGGGCCAAATCCTCAGAGAGGCAGATTCGTCCATGGCCCATGAGGCCTCCCCGACATTCCACGGCCATCGCTGATACAAAATCCAGAGACAAAAGCCTGAGCAAGCAACTCAGACTCGCACTTTCTTCATATCTTGAAGAGTTCTTCTCATGGTTTGTAGATCGGGCCTGCCATACCTACATCCCCAAACCTAAGCTGAGTTTGTGTTTTCAGACTTCTGTCCTCAAAGTCTTGGGCCACACACCCTCCAGGCTGGGCCCCTGGAGCCACACATTAGGACTGTGCCTACCAATCCATGGGAATTCTGCCCATTCCATGGTCCAAAATCGTACAAATTAGGAGAAATCTCCAAAGTCCCTGAGGCCATCCCAATAGTGTAGGTCGCCCGGAACAAACAAGGGCTGTCTGACACCAGCTGATAATCGCCCTCCACTCATACCATAGATGGATGTCCCCAGAGAAGAAGATTGAACCAGACAGGACCCTAGGCCATAATAGGATCCATTGCTTTGGGTTACAGGCATGTGTCCTCATAAGCCTGATTCCAATACGAGCATAGGGGTTTTCCTGAGGCACCCATCAGAACTCATCTCGTCTCCACAAGGAAACCTGTGCATGGGAGCCATGTCCAAAGCTTAGGAGAGTACTTCAGGGTCCCGGGGCCACCGCCCCATTCCAAGGCCCTCATGGACACAAAAACGCATTAGGACCCATCCTCAGGAAAGTCCATTTCAACTCAGCCAGCCCGGTTGCTCCCGCAGAGCCATCAGATCTAAACTGTCTTGTTGCTAGGAGACAATTGGAATGCGAGGCGGGCTTCCCAGGCATCCATCCGCGAACGGGGCTCTGGAGTCATTCCATATGGGATGTCCTGGAGCTGTCCAACAGGTCTCAATTGTCCCGCAGAAGGAATCCATGAAGGGGGCATCCCACAACTCCCAACGTGGGAAAACCTCCATGGCCTCGAGATTCCGCTCCCTTCATGAAGCGGCCGTCATGCTCAGAAACTCCAACCTGAGCCAACGTCTGATCCTTGCCCTGATTTCAGATGCATGACATATTGGTTCAGATCTGCAGGGGGTACCTGCCGTGCCCTCGCCCTGAAACCCAAGTCTAGCTTGTCTTCTCAGACTTCCGTCCTCACACTCCTGGCCCCGAAGCCCTCAAGTTTGGCAATTCCGGACCCACAATGCAGCACTCTGCCTGCCCTCTAGAAAAAAAAAAATTACTGCCTCATGAGCTGCCCAGGCACCTTAAATGAGGGTAAACCTACACAGCACTCGACTTTACCCAAATTATATAGTCTAACCTGGGCACTAATGCACTGTCGAACACAACCTGAGCCCGGACCTCCTGACCAACACCCAGAAAGCTGACCGCACACTGAGCACATAAAACCCGCCATGGCCTTAGGTCATTTCTCTTCCCCACCTCTGTTTTCAGGCTTCAGAACCGAGACCTTATCTCCAATCACTTCCCAGGGGTGAGTGTGATGCAGAAATCAGAACTCCTCCTTACCCATGGCAAGAACCCTGTGGTTGGCACGTTGTCCAACGTTCAGTGTAGGAGAAACCAGCATTCACCCTGAGGCCCCGCCCATTCTAGAGTGTGACGAGGGCATACACGCATTGTGACCCTCAGCATGAGTCCTGTCCTCTGGTAAGTCCACTCAGTTGCTGGACCATTAGATGTCATAATGGGCTTGACATGTCCCTAGGCCCCAATTTTTAACCAAATTTCCGATGGGCCAGTCGCCCCTCCCCAGGGCTCTACTCTGGAATCGCTCATTTGGTGGGACACCTGAGGATAAAAAAGAAAAAAACAAGAATAAAAAAAAACGGACTTCTTCCAGCCCACAGAATGACCCCAAACTCTTTGGACGGGGCCAAACCACCAGAGAGTAAGACTCGTCCATTTCCCATGAAGTCACCCAGAAATATCACGACCATGAGTGACACGATATCCAGAGACAAAAACTTGAGCAGGAGCCTCACACTCGCCCTTCTTTCAAATCCCGAAGAGTTCTCCTCATGGTCTGTAGATCAGTCCTGCCATACCTATGACCCGAAACATAAGCCGAGTTTGTGTTTTCAGACAACTGTCCAAACAGACCTGGCCTACACAACCTACAGGCTCAGGCCCCTGGAGCCAAACCTGAGGACTGTACTTGCCCTCTCCAAGGGAATTGTGTGTGCCCATTCCAATGGCCACTACCCTTCTAATAGGATAAACCTCCAAAGTCCCTGATCCATCTCAATAGTGGTGGCTTCCCAGGAACAACAGGGGCAATCTGAGCCCAACTGAGCACCTACCTGCACTCAGACCCATAGACAGATGTCGCCAGAGGTAAAAAGGAAAGAACAGGCCCCTAGGCACTAATCAGATCCATTGCTTTGGTTTCCAGGCATCTCTCCTCAGAGGCCTGGATTTCAAAAGCAGCATATAGCTGTTTCTTGACTCACCCATCAGAAAACATCTCATCTACACATGGGAAACTTGCACGTTGGAGCTGTGTCAAAGCCTCTGTTTAGGAGAACCCTTTAGGGCCCCAGTGCCACCGCTTCATTCCAAGGTCTCCATAGACACAAAAGCACGTTAGGACCCATCCCCAGGGGTTCCATTTCAAATCAGCGGCCTCGGTTGCTCCCCACAGATCCAGGAGATCTAACCTGTCATGTTGCTAGGAGACAACTGGAATGCGAGGTGGGCTACCCAGCCATCCGTACTTAGAACCCTGCTCAGAATCATTGGCCTGGAGCCAAACAACAGGTCTCAATTGTCCTGAAGAAGACTCTCTGCAGTTTGGAGCTTCTCACAACTCCCATCGTGGGAAAACACCCATGGCCCCGTGATGCCCCCACCATTCATGAAGGGGCCATCAGGGACAGAAACTCCAACCTGAGCGATCGTCTGATCATCGCGCTGATTTCAGATGCACGAGACCTCGATTCAGGTCTGTAGATTGTGCGTGCCATGGCCTCACCCAGAAACATAAGCTTAGCTTGTGTTCTCAGACTTTTGTCGTCAGACTACTGGCCCACAAGCCCTCCAGTTTGGCAATCCAGAACTACAATGCAGCTCTCTGCCGGCTCTGCAAAAGAAAAACATTGTCTTCTGGGGCTACCCAGTAACCCCAAATGAGGATCAACCTGCACCGACCTTGGCTGTACCCCAAATACATAGGCTGACCTGGGCACTAATGCCCTTTCTGACACAGCCTGAACCTGGAAACCTGGCAGCTCCCAGACAGCTGGCCGCACACTGAGCACATCGAGCCGCCATGGCCTTAGGTCGTCATTTCTTCCCAACATCAGTTTTCAGGTTTCAGAACCTAGACCTTATCTCCAATCACTGCCCAGGGTTGAAGGTGATGCAGAAATCAGAACTCCTTCCCCATGGCAAGAAACCTTGTGGTTGGGATGTTGTCCAACGTTCATTGTAGTTGAAACCAGTGTGGCCCATGAGGCCCCGCCCATGCTCACGGGCCACATTGGTCACAAACACACATTGTGACGCTCAGGCTGAGCCCAGTCCTCAAGTAAGGCCACTCAGTGGCTGGATGAAGAGATATCATATTGGGCTTGCCATGCCCCTAGGCCCCAATTTTTAACCATAGTTCGGGTTGTCCCTTCAGTCTTCCCCACGGCTTGGCTTTGGAATTCCTCTTTTGGTGGGACACCTGAGGTAACAAAACTGAAATGAGTCCTCCCATCCCACAGATTGACGAAAAGCAATTAGGAAACGGGCCAAATCCTCAGAGAGGAAGATTCGTCCATGGCCCATGAGGCGTCCCCGACATTCCACGGCCATCGGTGATACAAAATCCAGAGACAAAAGCCTGAGCAAGCAACTCAGACTCGCACTTTCTTCATATCCTGAAGAGTTCTTCTCATGGTTTGTAGATCGGGCCTGCCATACCTACGTCCCCAAACCTAAGCTGAGTTTGTGTCTTCAGACTTCTGTCCTCAAAGTATTGGGCCACACACCCTCCAGGCTGGGCCTCTGGAGCCACACATTAGGACTGTGCCTACCAATCCATGGGAATTCTGCCCATTCCATGGTCCAAAATCGTACAAATTAGGAGAAACCTCCAAAGTCCCTGAGGCCATCCCAATAGTGTAGGTCGCCCGGAACAAACAAGGGCTGTCTGACTCCAGCTGATAATCGACCTCCACTCATACCATAGATGGATGTTCACAGAGAAGAAGATTGAACCAGACAGGACCCTAGGCCATAATAGGATCCCTTGCTTTGGGTCACAGGCATGTGTCCTCAAAATTCTGATTCCAATACGAGCATAGGTGTTTTCCTGAGGCACCCATCAGAACTCATCTCGTCTCCACAAGGAAACCTGTGCATGGGAGCCATGTCCAAAGCTTAGGAGAGTACTTCAGGGTCCCGGTGCCACCGCCCCATTCCAAGGCCCTCATGGACACAAAAACACATTAGGACCCATCCTCAGAAAAGTCCATTTCAACTCAGCCACCCCGGTTGCTCCCGCAGAGCCATCAGATCTAAACTGTCTTGTTGCTAGGAGACAATTGGAATGCGAGGCGGGCTTCCCAGGCATCCATCCGCGAACGGTGCTCTGGAGTCATTCCATATGGGATGTCCTGGAGCTGTCCAACAAGTCTCAATTGTCCCGCAGAAGGAATCCTTGAAGGGGGCATCCCACAACTCCCAACCTGGGAAAACCTCAATGGCCTCGAGATTCCGCTCCCTTCATGAAGCGGCCGTCATGCTCAGAAACTCCAACCTGAGCCAACGTCTGATCCTCGCCCTGACTTCAGATGCATGAGATATTTGTTCAGATCTGCAGGGGGTACCTGCCGTGCCCTCGCCCTGAAACCCAAGTCTAGCTTGTCTTCTCAGACTTCCGTCCTCACACTCCTGGCCCCGAAGCCCTCAAGTTTGGCAATTCCGGACCCACAATGCAGCACTCTGCCTGCCCTCTAGAAAAAAAATTACTGCCTCATGAGCTGCCCAGGCACCTTAAATGAGGGTAAACCTACACAGCACTCGACTTTACCCAAATTATATAGTCTAACCTGGGCACTAATGCACTGTCGAACACAACCTGAGGCCGGACCTCCTGACCAACACCCAGAAAGCTGACCGCACACTGAGCACATAAAACCCGCCATGGCCTTAGGTCATCATCTCTTCCCTACCTCAGTTTTCAGGCTTCAGAACCGAGACCTTATCTCCAATCACTTCCCAGGGGTGAGTGTGATGCAGAAATCAGAACTCCTCCTTACCCATGGCAAGAACCCTGTGGTTGGCACGTTGTCCAACGTTCAGTGTAGGAGAAACCAGCATTCACCCTGAGGCCCCGCCCATTCTTGAGTACGATGAGGGCATACACACGCATTGTGACCCTCAGCATGAGTCCTGTCCTCTAGTAAGTCCACTCAGTTGCTGGCCCATTAGATGTCATAATGGGCTTGACATGTCCCTAGGCCCCAATTTTTAACCAAATTTCTGATGGTCCAGTTGCCCCTCCCCAGGGCTCTATTCTGGAATCCCACATTTGGTGGGACACCTGCGGATGAAAAAAAAAAAACAAGAATAAAAAAAAAAAAACGGACTTCTTCCAGCCCACAGAATGACCCCAAACTCTTTGGACGGGGCCAAACCACCAGAGAGTAAGACTCGTCCATTTCCCATGAAGTCACCCAGAAATTCCACGACCATGAGTGACACGATATCCAGAGACAAAAACTTGAGCAGGAGCCTCACACTCGCCCTTCTTTCAAATCCCGAAGAGTTCTCCTCATGGTCTGTAGATCAATCCTGCCATACCTATGACTCGAAACATAAGCCGAGTTTGTGTTTTCAGACAACTGTCCAAACAGCCCTGGCCAACACAACCTACAGGCTCAGGCCTCTGGAGCCAAACCTGAGGACTGTACTTGCCCTCTCCAAGGGAATTGTGTGTGCCCATTCCAATGGCCACAACCCTTCTAATAGGATAAACCTCCAAAGTCCCTGATCCATCTCAATAGTGGTGGCTTCCCAGGAACAACAGGGGCAATCTGAGCCCAACTGAGCACCTACCTGCACTCAGACCCATAGACAGATGTACCCAGAGTTAAAAAGGAAAAAACAGGCCCCTAGGCACTAATCAGATCCATTGCTTTGGTTTCCAGGCATCTCTCCTCAGAGGCCTGGATTTCAAAAGCAGCATATAGCTGTTTCTTGACTCACCCATCAGAAAACATCTCATCTACACATGGGAAACTTGCACGTTGGAGCTGTGTCAAAGCCTCTGTTTAGGAGAACCCTTTAGGGCCCCAGTGCCACCGCTTCATTCCAAGGTCTCCATAGACACAAAAGCACGTTAGGACCCATCCCCAGGGGTGTCCATTTCAACTCAGCGTCCTCGGTTGCTCCCCACAGATCCAGGAGATCTAACCTGTCTTGTTGCTAGGAGACAATTGGAATGCGAGGTGGGCTACCCAGCCATCCATCCTTAGAACCCTGCTCAGAATCATTGGCCTGGAGCCAAACAACAGGTCTCAATTGTCCTGCAGAAGACTCTCTGCAGTTTGAAGCTTCTCACAACTCCCATCGTGGGAAAACCCCCATGGCCTCGTGATGCCCCCGCCCATTCATGAAGGGGCCATCAGGGACAGAAACTCCAACCTGAGCGATCCTCTGATCCTCGCCCTGACTTCAGATGCACGAGATCTCGATTCAGGTCTGTAGATTGTGCGTGCCATGGCCTCACCCTGAAACCTAAGCCTAGCTTGTGTTCTCAGACTTTTGTCGTCAGACTACTGGCCCACAAGCCCTCCAGTTTGGCAATCCAGAACTACAATGCAGCACTCTGCCGGCCCTCCAGAAGAAAAACATTGTCCTCTGGTGCTACCCAGTAATCCCAAATGAGGATCAACCTGCACCGACCTTGGCTGTACCCCAAATACATAGGCTGACCAGGGCACTAATGCCCTTTCTGACACAGCCTGAGCCTGGACCCCCTGGCCCCTCCCAGACAGCTGGCCGCACACTGAGCACATCGAGCCGCCATGGCCTTAGGTCGTCATCTCTTCCCAACATCAGTTTTCAGGTTTCAGAACCTAGACCTTATCTCCAATCACTGCCCAGGGTTGAAGGTGATGCAGAAATCAGAACTCCTTCCCCATGGCAAGAAACCTTGTGGTTGGCATGTTGTCCAACGTTCAGTGTAGTTGAAACCAGTGTGGCCCATGAGGCCCCGCCCATGCTCACGGGCCACATTGGTCACAAACACACATTGTGACGCTCAGGCTGAGCCCAGTCCTCAAGTAAGGCCACTCAGTGGCTGGATGAAGAGATAGCATATTGGGCTTGCCATGCCCCTAGGCCCCAATTTTTAACCATAGTTCGGGTTGTCCCTTCAGTCTTCCCCACGGCTTGGCTTTGGAATTCCTCTTTTGGTGGGACACCTGAGGTAACAAAACTGAAATGAGTCCTCCCATCCCACAGATTGACGAAAAGCAATTGGGAATCGGGCCAAATCCTCAGAGAGGCAGATTCGTCCATGGCCCATGAGGCCTCCCCGACATTCCACGGCCATCACTGATAAAAAATCCAGAGACAAAAGCCTGAGCAAGCAACTCAGACTCGCACTTTCTTCATATCTTGAAGAGTTCTTCTCATGGTTTGTAGATCGGGCCTGCCATACCTACGTCCCCAAACCTAAGCTGAGTTTGTGTTTTCAGACTTCTGTCCTCAAAGTCTTGGGCCACACACCCTCCAGGCTGGGCCCCTGGAGCCACACATTAGGACTGTGCCTACCAATCCATGGGAATTCTGCCCATTCCATGGTCCAAAATCGTACAAATTAGGAGAAATCTCCAAAGTCCCTGAGGCCATCCCAATAGTGTAGGTCGCCCGGAACAAACAAGGGCTGTCTGACACCAGCTGATAATCGACCTCCACTCATACCATAGATGGATGTCCCCAGAGAAGAAGATTGAACCAGACAGGACCCTAGGCCATAATAGGATCCATTGCTTTGGGTTACAGGCATGTGTCCTCATAAGCCTGATTCCAATACGAGCATAGGGGTTTTCCTGAGGCACCCATCAGAACTCATCTCGTCTCCACAAGGAAACCTGTGCATGGGAGCCATGTCCAAAGCTTAGGAGAGTACTTCAGGGTCCCGGGGCCACCGCCCCATTCCAAGGCCCTCATGGACACAAAAACGCATTAGGACCCATCCTCAGGAAAGTCCATTTCAACTCAGCCAGCCCGGTTGCTCCCGCAGAGCCATCAGATCTAAACTGTCTTGTTGCTAGGAGACAATTGGAATGCGAGGCGGGCTTCCCAGGCATCCATCCGCGAACGGGGCTCTGGAGTCATTCCATATGGGATGTCCTGGAGCTGTCCAACTGGTCTCAATTGTCCCGCAGAAGGAATCCATGAAGGGGGCATCCCACAACTCCCAACGTGGGAAAACCTCCATGGCCTCGAGATTCCGCTCCCTTCATGAAGCGGCCGTCATGCTCAGAAACTCCAACCTGAGCCAACGTCTGATCCTTGCCCTGATTTCAGATGCATGACATATTGGTTCAGATCTGCAGGGGGTACCTGCCGTGCCCTCGCCCTGAAACCCACGTCTAGCTTGTCTTCTCAGACTTCCGTCCTCACACTCCTGGCCCCGAAGCCCTCAAGTTTGGCAATTCCGGACCCACAATGCAGCACTCTGCCTGCCCTCTAGAAAAAAAAATTACTGCCTCATGAGCTGCCCAGGCACCTTAAATGAGGGTAAACCTACACAGCACTCGACTTTACCCAAATTATGTAGTCTAACCTGGGCACTAATGCACTGTCGAACACAACCTGAGCCCGGACCTCCTGACCAACACCCAGAAAGCTGACCGCACACTGAGCACATAAAACCCGCCATGGCCTTAGGTCATTTCTCTTCCCCACCTCTGTTTTCAGGCTTCAGAACCGAGACCTTATCTCCAATCACTTCCCAGGGGTGAGTGTGATGCAGAAATCAGAACTCCTCCTTACCCATGGCAAGAACCCTGTGGTTGGCACGTTGTCCGACGTTCAGTGTAGGAGAAACCAGCATTCACCCTGAGGCCCCGCCCATTCTTGAGTGTGACGAGGGCATACACACGCATTGTGACCCTCAGCATGAGTCCTGTCCTCTGGTAAGTCCACTCAGTTGCTGGACCATTAGATGTCATAATGGGCTTGACATGTCCCTAGGCCCCAATTTTTAACCAAATTTCCGATGGGCCAGTCGCCCCTCCCCAGGGCTCTACTCTGGAATCGCTCATTTGGTGGGACACCTGAGGATAAAAAAGAAAAAAACAAGAATAAAAAAAAAAACGGACTTCTTCCAGCCCACAGAATGACCCCAAACTCTTTGGACGGGGCCAAACCACCAGAGAGTAAGACTCGTCCATTTCCCATGAAGTCACCCAGAAATATCACGACCATGAGTGACACGATATCCAGAGACAAAAACTTGAGCAGGAGCCTCACACTCGCCCTTCTTTCAAATCCCGAAGAGTTCTCCTCATGGTCTGTAGATCAGTCCTGCCATACCTATGACCCGAAACATAAGCCGAGTTTGTGTTTTCAGACAACTGTCCAAACAGACCTGGCCTACACAACCTACAGGCTCAGGCCCCTGGAGCCAAACCTGAGGACTGTACTTGCCCTCTCCAAGGGAATTGTGTGTGCCCATTCCAATGGCCACTACCCGTCTAATAGGATAAACCTCCAAAGTCCCTGATCCATCTCAATAGTGGTGGCTTCCCAGGAACAACAGGGGCAATCTGAGCCCAACTGAGCACCTACCTGCACTCAGACCCATAGACAGATGTCGCCAGAGGTAAAAAGGAAAGAACAGGCCCCTAGGCACTAATCAGATCCATTGCTTTGGTTTCCAGGCATCTCTCCTCAGAGGCCTGGATTTCAAAAGCAGCATATAGCTGTTTCTTGACTCACCCATCAGAAAACATCTCATCTACACATGGGAAACTTGCACGTTGGAGCTGTGTCAAAGCCTCTGTTTAGGAGAACCCTTTAGGGCCCCAGTGCCACCGCTTCATTCCAAGGTCTCCATAGACACAAAAGCACGTTAAGACCCATCCCCAGGGGTTTCCATTTCAAATCAGCGGCCTCGGTTGCTCCCCACAGATCCAGGAGATCTAACCTGTCATGTTGCTAGGAGACAACTGGAATGCGAGGTGGGCTACCCAGCCATCCGTACTTAGAACCCTGCTCAGAATCATTGGCCTGGAGCCAAACAACAGGTCTCAATTGTCCTGAAGAAGACTCTCTGCAGTTTGGAGCTTCTCACAACTCCCATCGTGGGAAAACACCCATGGCCCCGTGATGCCCCCACCATTCATGAAGGGGCCATCAGGGACAGAAACTCCAACCTGAGCGATCGTCTGATCATCGCGCTGACTTCAGATGCACGAGACCTCGATTCAGGTCTGTAGATTGTGCGTGCCATGGCCTCACCCAGAAACATAAGCTTAGCTTGTGTTCTCAGACTTTTGTCGTCAGACTACTGGCCCACAAGCCCTCCAGTTTGGCAATCCAGAACTACAATGCAGCACTCTGCCGGCTCTGCAAAAGAAAAACATTGTCTTCTGGGGCTACCCAGTAACCCCAAATGAGGATCAACCTGCACCGACCTTGGCTGTACCCCAAATACATAGGCTGACCTGGGCACTAATGCCCTTTCTGACACAGCCTGAACCTGGAAACCTGGCCCCTCCCAGACAGCTGGCCGCACACTGAGCACATCGAGCCGCCATGGCCTTAGGTCGTCATTTCTTCCCAACATCAGTTTTCAGGTTTCAGAACCTAGACCTTATCTCCAATCACTGCCCAGGGTTGAAGGTGATGCAGAAATCAGAACTCCTTCCCCATGGCAAGAAACCTTGTGGTTGGCATGTTGTCCAACGTTCATTGTAGTTGAAACCAGTGTGGCCCATGAGGCCCCGCCCATGCTCGCGGGCCACATTGGTCACAAACACACATTGTGACGCTCAGGCTGAGCCCAGTCCTCAAGTAAGGCCACTCAGTGGCTGGATGAAGAGATATCATATTGGGCTTGCCATGCCCCTAGGCCTCAATTTTTAACCATAGTTCGGGTTGTCCCTTCAGTCTTCCCCACGGCTTGGCTTTGGAATTCCTCTTTTGGTGGGACACCTGAGGTAACAAAACTGAAATGAGTCCTCCCATCCCACATATTGACGAAAAGCAATTAGGAAACGGGCCAAATCCTCAGAGAGGAAGATTCGTCCATGGCCCATGAGGCGTCCCCGACATTCCACGGCCATCGGTGATACAAAATCCAGAGACAAAAGCCTGAGCAAGCGCCTCAGACTCGCACTTTCTTCATATCCTGAAGAGTTCTTCTCATGGTTTGTAGATCGGTCCTGCCATACCTACGTCCCCAAACCTAAGCTGAGTTTGTGTCTTCAGACTTCTGTCCTCAAAGTATTGGGCCACACACCCTCCAGGCTGGGCCTCTGGAGCCACACATTAGGACTGTGCCTACCAATCCATGGGAATTCTGCCCATTCCATGGTCCAAAATCGTACAAATTAGGAGAAACCTCCAAAGTCCCTGAGGCCATCCCAATAGTGTAGGTCGCCCGGAACAAACAAGGGCTGTCTGACTCCAGCTGATAATCGACCTCCACTCATACCATAGATGGATGTTCACAGAGAAGAAGATTGAACCAGACAGGACCCTAGGCCATAATAGGATCCATTGCTTTGGGTCACAGGCATGTGTCCTCAAAATTCTGATTCCAATACGAGCATAGGTGTTCTCCTGAGGCACCCATCAGAACTCATCTCGTCTCCACAAGGAAACCTGTGCATGGGAGCCATGTCCAAAGCTTAGGAGAGTACTTCAGGGTCCCGGTGCCACCGCCCCATTCCAAGGCCCTCATGGACACAAAAACACATTAGGACCCATCCTCAGAAAAGTCCATTTCAACTCAGCCACCCCGGTTGCTCCCGCAGAGCCATCAGATCTAAACTGTCTTGTTGCTAGGAGACAATTGGAATGCGAGGCGGGCTTCCCAGGCATCCATCCGCGAACGGTGCTCTGGAGTCATTCCATATGGGATGTCCTGGAGCTGTCCAACAAGTCTCAATTGTCCCGCAGAAGGAATCCTTGAAGGGGGCATCCCACAACTCCCAACGTGGGAAAACCTCAATGGCCTCGAGATTCTGCTCCCTTCATGAAGCGGCCGTCATGCTCAGAAACTCCAACCTGAGCCAACGTCTGATCCTCGCCCTGACTTCAGATGCATGAGATATTTGTTCAGATCTGCAGGGGGTACCTGCCGTGCCCTCGCCCTGAAACCCAAGTCTAGCTTGTCTTCTCAGACTTCCGTCCTCACACTCCTGGCCCCGAAGCCCTCAAGTTTGGCAATTCCGGACCCACAATGCAGCACTCTGCCTGCCCTCTAGAAAAAAAATTACTGCCTCATGAGCTGACCAGGCACCTTAAATGAGGGTAAACCTACACAGCACTCGAATTTACCCAAATTATATAGTCTAACCAGGGCACTAATGCACTGTCGAACACAACCTGAGCCCGGACCTCCTGACCAACACCCAGAAAGCTGACCGCACACTGAGCACATAAAACCCGCCATGGCCTTAGGTCATCATCTCTTCCCTACCTCAGTTTTCAGGCTTCAGAACCGAGACCTTATCTCCAATCACTTCCCAGGGGTGAGTGTGATGCAGAAATCATAACTCCTCCTTACCCATGGCAAGAACCCTTGTGGTTGGCACGCTGTCCAACGTTCAGTGTAGGAGAAACCAGCATTCACCCTGAGGCCCCGCCCATTCTTGAGTGCAGCAAGGACATACACACGCATTGTGACCCTCAGCACGAATTCTGTCCTCTAGTAAGTCCTCTCAGTGGCTGGACCATTAGATGTCATAATGGGCTTGACATGTCCCTAGGCCCCAATTTTTAACCAGATTTCTGATTGTCCAGTCGCCCCTCCCCAGGGCTCTACTCTGGAAACCCTCATTTGGTGGGACACCTGAGGTTAAAAAAGAAAAAAAACAACAACAACAAAAAAAAAAAAAACGGACTTCTTCCAGCCCACAGAATGACCCCAAACTCTTTGGACGGGGCCAAACCACCAGAGAGTAAGACTCGTCCATTTCCCATGAAGTCACCCAGAAATTCCACGACCATGAGTGACACGATATCCAGAGACAAAAACTTGAGCTGGAGCCTCACACTCGCCCTTCTTTCAAATCTCGAAGAGTTCTCCTCATGGTCTGTAGATCAGTCCTGCCATACCTATGACCCGAAACATAAGCCACGTTTTGTTTTCAGACAACTGTCCAAACAGCCCTGGCCTACACAACCTACAGGCTCAGGCCCCTGGAGCCAAACCTGAGGACTGTACTTGCCCTCTCCAAGGGAATTGTGTGTGCCCATTCCAATGGCCACAACCCTTCTAATAGGATAAACCTCCAAAGTCCCTGATCCATCTCAATAGTGGTGGCTTCCCAGGAAAACAGGGGCAATCTGAGCCCAACTGAGCACCTACCTGCACTCAGACCCATAGACAGATATCCCCAGAGTTAAAAAGGAAAGAACAGGCCCCTAGGCACTAATCAGATCCATTGCTTTGGTTTCCAGGCATCTCTCCTCAGAGGCCTGGATTTCAAAAGCAGCATATAGCTGTTTCTTGACTCACCCATCAGAAAACATCTCATCTACACATGGGAAACTTGCACGTTGGAGCTCTGTCAAAGGCTCTGTTTAGGAGAACCCTTTAGGGCCCCAATGCCACCGCTTCATTCCAAGGTCTCCATAGACACAAAAGCACGTTAGGACCCATCCCCAGGGGTGTCCATTTCAACTCAGCGTCCTCGGTTGCTCCCCACAAATCCAGGAGATCTAACCTGTCATGTTGCTAGGAGACAATTGGAATGCGAGGTGGGCTACCCAGCTATCCGTCCTTAGAACCCTGCTCAGAATCATTGGCCTGGAGCCAAACAACAGGTCTCAATTGTCCTGCAGAAGACTCTCTGCAGTTTGGAGCTTCTCACAACTCCCATCGTGGGAAAACACCCATGGCCTCGTGATGCCCTGCCCATTCATGAAGGGGCCATCAGGGTCAGAAACTCCAACCTGAGCGATCGTCTGATCCTCGCGCTGAATTCAGATGCACGAGACCTCGATTCAGGTCTGTAGATTGTGCGTGCCATGGCCTCACCCAGAAACAAAAGCTTAGCTTGTTTTCTCAGACTTTTGTCGTCATACTACTGGCCCACATGCCCTCCAGTTTGGCAATCCAGAACTACAATGCAGCACTCTGCCAGCTCTGCAGAAGAAAAACATTGTCTTCTGGGGCTACCCAGTAACCCCAAATGAGGATCAACCTGCACCGACCTTGGCTGTACCCCAAATACATAGGCTGACCAGGGCACTAATGCCCTTTCTGACACAGCCTGAGCCTGGACCCCCTGGCCCCTCCCAGACAGCTGGCCGCACACTGAGCACATCGAGCCGCCATGGCCTTAGGTCATCATTTCTTCCCAACATCAGTTTTCAGGTTTCAGAACCTAGACCTTATCTCCAATCACTGCCCAGGGTTGAAGGTGATGCAGAAATCAGAACTCTTTCCCCATGGCAAGAAACCTTGTGGTTGGCATGTTGTCCAAGGTTCAGTGTAGTTGAAACCAGTGTGGTCCATGAGGCCCCGCCCATGCTCGCGGGCCACATTGGTCACAAACACACATTGTGACGCTCAGGCTGAGCCCAGTCCTCAAGTAAGGCCACTCAGTGACTGGATGAAGAGATAGCATATTGGGCTTGCCATGCCCCTAGGCCCCAATTTTTAACCATAGTTCGGGTTGTCCCTTCAGTCTTCCCCACGGCTTTGCTATGGAATTCCTCTTTTGGTGGGACACCTGAGGTAACAAAACTAAAATGAGTCCTCCCATCCCACAGATTGAGGAAAAGCAATTGGTTTGGCCAAATCCTCAGAGAGGAAGATTCGTCCATGGCCCATGAGGCCTCCCCGACATTCCACGGCCATCGCTGATACAAAATCCAGAGACAAAAGCCTGAGCAAGCGCCTCAGACTCGCACTTTCTTCATATCCTGAAGAGTTCTTCTCATGGTTTGTAGATCGGGCCTGCCATACCTACGTCCCCAAACCTAAGCTGAGTTTTTGTTTTCAGACTTTTGTCCTCAAAGTATTGGGCCACACACCCTCCAGCCTGGGCCCCTGGAGCCACACATTCGGACTGTGCCTACCAATCCATGGGAATTTTGCCCATTCCATGGTCCAAAATCGTACAAATTAGGAGAAACCTCCAAAGTCCCTGAGGCCATCCCAATAGTGTAGGTCGCCCGGAACAAACAAGGGCTGTCTAACGCCAGCTGATAATCGACCTCCACTCATACCATAGATGGATGTCTCCAGAGAAGAAGATTGAACCAGACAGGACCCTAGGCCATAATAGGATCCATTGCTTTCGGTTACAGGCATGTGTCCTCAAAAGCCTGATTCCAATACGAGCATAGGGTTTTTCTGAAGGCACCCAAAAGAACACATCTCTTCTCCACAAGGAAACCTGTGCATGGGAGCCATGTCCAAAGCTTAGGAGAGTACTTCAGGGTCCCGGTGCCACCACCCCATTCCAAGGCCCTCATGGACACAAACATACATTAGGACCCATCCTCAGGAAAGTCCATTTCAACTCAGCCACCCCGGTTGCTCCCGCAGAGCCATCATATCTAAACTGTCTTGCTGTTAGGAGACAATTGGAAAGCGAGGCGGGCTTCCCAGGTAACCATCCGCGAACGGTGCTCTGGAGTCATTCCATATGTGATGTCCTGGAGCTGTCCAACAGGTCTCAATTGTCCCGCAGAAGGAATCCTTGAAGGGGGCATCCCACACCTCCCAATGTGGGAAAACCTCAATGGCCTCGAGGTTCAGCTCCCTTCATGAAGCGGCCGTCATGCTCAGAAACTCCAACCTGAGCCAACGTCTGATCCACGCCCTGACTTCAGATGCATGAGATATTGGTTCAGATCTGCAGGGGGTACCTGCCGTGGCCTCGCCCTGAAACCCAAGTCTAGCTTGTCTTCTCAGACTTCCGTCCTCACACTCCTGGACCCGAAGCCCTCAAGTTTGGCAATTCCGGACCCACACTGCAGCACTCTGCCTGCCCTCTAGAAAAAAAATTACTGCCTCATGAGCTGCCCAGGCAACTTAAATGAGGGTAAACCTACACAGCACTCGACTTTACCCAAGATATATAGTCTAACCAGGGCACTAATGCACTGTCGAACACAACCTGAGCCCGGACCTCCTGACCAACACCCAGAAAGCTGACCGCACACTGAGCACATAAAACCCGCCATGGCCTTAGGTCATCATCTCTTCCCTACCTCAGTTTTCAGGCTTCAGAACCGAGACCTTATCTCCAATCACTGCCCAGGGGTGAGTGTGATGCTGAAATCAGAACTCCTCCTTACCCATGGCAAGAACTCTTTTGGTTGGCACGTTGTCCAACGTTCAATGTAGGAGAAACCAGCATTCACCCTGAGGCCCCGCCCATTCTTGAGTGCGACGAGGGCATACACACGCATTGTGACCATCAGCATGAGTCTTGTCCTCTAGTAAGATCTCTCAGTGGCTGGACCATTAGATGTCATAATGGGCTTGACATGTCCCTAGGCCCCAAATTTAACCAGATTTCTGATTGTCCAGTCGCCCCTCCCAGTGCGCTACTCTGGAATCCATCAATTGGTTGGACACCTGAGGTTAAAAAAGAAAACAACAACAAGAACAAAAAAAAACGGACTTCTTCCAGCCCACAGAATGACCCCAAACTTTTGGACGGGGCCAAACCCCCAGAGCGTAAGACTCGTCCATTTCCCATGAAGTCACCCAGAAATTCCACGAGCATGAGTGACACGATATCCAGAGACAAAAACTTGAGCAGGAGCCTCACACTCGCTCTTCTTTCAAATCCCGAAGAGATCTCCTCATGGTCTGTAGATCAGTCCTGCCATACCTATGACCCGAAACATAAGCCGAGTTTGTGTTTTCAGACAACTGTCCAAACATCTCTGGCCTACACAACCTACAGGCTCAGGCCCCTGGAGCCAAACCTGAGGACTGTACTTGCCCTTTCCAAGGGAATTGTGTGTGCCCATTCCAATGGCCACAACCCTTCTAATAGGATAAACCTCCAAAGTCCCTGATCCATCTCAATAGTGGTGGCTTCCCAGGAAAAACAGGGGCAATCGGAGCCCAACTGAGCACCTACCTACACTCAGACCCATAGACAGATGTCCCCAGAGGTAAAAAGGAAAGAACAGGCCCCTAGGCACTAATCAGATCCATTGCTTTGGTTTCCAGGCATCTCTCCTCAGAGGCCTGGATTTCAAAAGCAGCATATAGCTGTTTCTTGACTCACCCATCAGAAAACATCTCATCTACACATGGGTAACTTGCACGTTGGAGCTGTGTCAAAGCCTCTGTTTAGGAGAACCCTTTAGGGCCCCAGTGCCACCGCTTCATTCCAAGGTCTCCATAGACACAAAGCACATTAGGACCCATCCCCAGGGGTGTCCATTTCAACTCAGCGTCCTCGGTTGCTCCCCACAGATCCAGGAGATCTAACCTGTCTTGTTGCTAGGAGACAATTGGAATGCGAGGTGGGCTACTCAGCCATCCATCCTTAGAACCCTGCTCAGAATCATTGGCCTGGAGCCAAACAACAGGTCTCAATTGTCCTGCGGAAGACTCTCTGCTGTTTGGAGCTTCTCACAACTCCCATCGTGGGTAAACACCCATGGCCTCATGATGCCACCCCCATTCATGAAGGGGCCATCAGGGTCAGAAAACTCCAACCTGTGCGATCCTCTGATCCTCGCCCTGACTTCAGATGCACGAGATCTCGATTCAGGTCTGTAGATTGTGCCTGCCATGGCCTCACCCAGAAACCTAAGCCTAGCTTGTGTTCTCAGACTTTTGTTGTCAGACTACTGGCCCACAAGCCCTCCAGTTTGGCAATCCAGAACTACAATGCAGCACTCTGCCGGACCCCCAGAAGAAAAACATTGTCCTCTGGGGCTACCCAGTAACCCCAAATGAGGATCAACCTGCACCGACCTTGGCTGTACCCCAAATACATAGGCTGACCAGGGCACTAATGTCCTTTCTAAAACAGCCTGAGCCTGGACCCCTGGACCCTCCCAGACAGCTGGGCGCACACTGAGCACATCGAGCCGCCATGGCCTTAGGTCGTCATGTCTTCCCAACCTCGGTTTTAAGGTTTCAGATCCTAGGCCATATATCCAATCACTGCCCAGGGTTGAAGGTGATGCAGAAATCAGAACTCCTTCCCCATGGCAAGAAACCTTGTGGTTGGCATGTTGTCCAACGTTCAGTGTAGTTGAAACCAGTGTGGCCATGAGGCCCCGCCCATGCTCATGGGCCACATTGGTCACAAACACACATTGTGACGCTCAGGCTGAGCCCAATCTTCACGTAAGGCCACTCAGTGACTGGATGAAGAGATAGCATATTGGGCTTGCCATGCCCCTAGGCCCCAATTTTTAACCATAGTTCGGGTTGTCCCTTTAGTCTTCCCGACGGCTTGGCTTTGGAATTCCTCTTTTGGTGGGACACCTGAGGTAACAAACCTGAAATGAGTCCTCCCATCCCACAGATTGACGAAAAGTAATTGGGAATCGGGCCAAATCCTCAGAGAGGAAGATTCGTCCATGGCCCATGAGGCCTCCCCGACATTCCACGGCCATTGCTGATACAAAATCCAGAGACAAAAGCCTGAGCAAGCGCCTCAGACTCGCACTTTCTTCATATCCTGAAGATTTCTTCTCATGGTTTGTCGATCGGGCCTGCCGTACCTACGTCCCCAAACCTAAGCTGAGTTTGTGTTTTCAGACTTCTGTCCCCAAAGTCTTGGGCCACACACCCTCCAGCCTGGGCCCCTGGAGCCACACATTAGGACTGTGCCTACCAATCCATGGGAATTCTGCCCATTCCATGGTCCAAAATCGTACAAATTAGGAGAAACCTCCAAAGTCCCTGAGGCCATCCCGATAGTGTAGGTCGCCCAGAACAAACAAGGGCTGTCTAACGCCAGCTGATAATCGACCTCCACTCATACCATAGATGGATGTCTCCAGAGAAGAAGATTGAACCAGACAGGACCCTAGGCCATAATAGGATCCATTGCTTTGGGTTACAGGCATGTGTCCTCAAAAGCCTGATTCCAATACGAGCATAGGTGTTTTCCTGAGGCACCCATTAGAACTCATCTCGTCTCCACAAGGAAACCTGTGCATGGGAGCCATGTCCAAAGCTTAGGAGAGTACTTCAGGATCCCGGTGCCTTCACCCCATTCCAAGGCCCTCATGGACGCAAAAACACATTAGGACCCATCCTCAGGAAAGTCCATTTCAACTCAGCCACCCCGGTTGCTCCCGCAGAGCCATCAGATCTAAACTGTCTTGTTGCTAGGAGACAATTGGAATGCGAGGCGGTCTTCCCAGGCATCCATCCGCGAACGGGGCTCTGGAGTCATTCCATATGGGATGTCCTGGAGCTGTCCAACAGGTCTCAATTGTCCCGCAGAAGGAATCCTTGAAGGGGGCATCCCACAACTCCCAACGTGGGAAAACCTCAATGGCCTCGAGATTCCGCTCCCTTCATGAAGCGGCCGTCATGCTCAGAAACTCCAACCTGAGCCAACGTCTGATCCTCGTCCTGACTTCAGATGCATGAGATATTTGTTCAGATCTGCAGGGGGAACCTGCCGTGCCCTCGCCCTGAAACCCGAGTCTAGCTTGTCTTCTCAGACTTCCGTCCTCACACTCCTGGCCCCGAAGCCCTCAAGTTTGGCAATTCCGGACCCACAATGCAGCACTCTGCCTGCCCTCTAGAAAAAAAATTACTGCCTCATGAGCTGCCCAGGCACCATAAATGAGGGTAAACCTACACAGCATTCGACTTTACCCAAATTATATAGTCTAACCTGGGCCCTAATGCACTGTCGAACACAACCTGAGCCCGGACCTCCTGACCAACACCCAGAAAGCTGACCGCACACTGAGCACATAAAACCCGCCATGGCCTTAGGTCATCATGTCTCCCCTACCTCAGTTTTCAGGCTTCAGAACCGAGACCTTATCTCCAATCACTGCCCAGGGGTGAGTGTGATGCAGAAATCATAACTCCTCCTTACCCATGAAAAGAACCCATGTGGTTGGCACGTTGTCCAACGTTCAGTGTAGGAGAAACCAGCATTCACCCTGAGGCCCCGCCCATTCTTGAGTGTTACGAGGGCATACACACGCATTGTGACCCTCCGCATGAGTCCTGTCCTCTATGAAGTCCTCTCAGTGGCTGGACCATTAGATGTCATAATGGGCTTGACATGTCCCTAGGCCCCAATTTTTAACCAGATTTCTGATGGTCCAGTCGACCCTCCCCAGGGCTCTACTAGGGAATCCCTCATATGTTGGGACTCCTGAGGTTAAAAAAGAAAACAACAACAACAACAACAAAAAACGGACTTCTTCCAGCCCACAGAATGACCCCAAACTCTTTGGACGGGGCCAAACCACCAGAGAGTAAGACTCGTCCATTTTCCATGAAGTCACCCAGAAATTCCACGACCATGAGTGACACGATATCCAGAGACAAAAACTTGAGCAGGAGCCTCACACTAGCCCTTCTTTCAAATCCCGAAGAGTTCTCCTCATGATCTGTAGATCAGTCCTGCCATACCTATGACCCGAAACATAAGCCGAGTTTGTGTTTTCTGACAACTGTACAAACAGCCCTGGCCTACACAACCTACAGGCTCAGGCCCCTGGAGCCAAACCTGAGGACAGTACTGGCCCTTTCCAAGGGAATTGTGTCTGCCCATTCCAATGGCCACAACCCTTCTAATAGGATAAACCTCCAAAGTCCCTGATCCATCTCAATAGTGGTGGCTTCCCAGGAAAAACATGGGCAATCTGAGCCCAACTGAGCACCTACCTGCACGCAGACCCATAGACAGATTTCCCCAGTGGTATGAAGGAAAGAACAGGCCCCTAGGCACTAATCAGATCCATTGCTTTGGTTTCCAGGCATCTCTCCTCAGAGGCCTGGATTTCAAAAGCAGCATATAGCTGTTTCTTGACTCACCCATCAGAAAACATCTCATCTACACATGGGAAACTTGCACGTTGGAGCTGTGTCAAAGCCTCTGTTTAGGAGAACCCTTTAGGGCCCCAGTGCCACCGCTTCATTCCAAGGTCTCCATAGACACAAAAGCACGTTAGGACCCATCCCCAGGGGTGTCCATTTCAACTCAGCGTCCTCGGTTGCTCCCCACAGATCCAGGAGATCTAACCTGTCTTTTTGCTAGGAGACAATTGGAATGCGAGGTGGGCTACCCAGGCATCCATCCTTAGAACCCTGCTCAGAATCATTGGCCTGGAGCCAAACAACAGGTCTCAATTGTCCTGCAGATGACTCTCTGCAGTTTGGAGCTCCTCACAACTCCCATCGTGGGAAAACACCCATGGCCTCGTGATGCCCCCCCATTCATGAAGGGGCCATCAGGGTCAGAAACTCCAACCTGAGCGATCGTCTGATCCTCGCCCTGACTTCAGATGCACGAGATCTTAATTCAGGTCTGTAGATTGTGCCTGCCATGGCCTCACCCAGAAACCTAAGCCTAGCTTGTGTTCTCAGACTTTTGTTGTCAGACTACCGGCCCACAAGCCCTCCAGTTTGGCAATCCAGAACTACAATGCAGCACTCTGCCGGCCCTCCAGAAGAAAAACTTTGTCCTCTGGGGATACCCAGTAACCCCAAATGAGGATCAACCTGCACCGACCTTGGCTGTACCCCAAATACATAGGCTGACCAGGGCACTAATGCCCTTTCTGGTACAGCCTGAGCCTGGACCCCCTGGCCCCTCCCAGAAGCTGGCCGCACACTGAGCACAACGAGCCGCCATGGCCTTAGGTCGTCATCTCTTCCCAACCTCGGTTTAAGGTTTCAGAACCTAGGCCATATCTCCAATCACTGCCCAGGGTTGAAGGTGATGCAGAAATCAGAACTCCTTCCCCATGGCAAGAAACCTTGTGGTTGGCATGTTGTCCAACTTTCAGTGTAGTTGAAACCAGTGTGGCCCATGAGGCCCCGCCCATGCTCATGGTCCACATTGGTCACAAACACACATTGTGACTCTCAGGCTGAGACCAGTCCTCAAGTTTGGCCACTCAGTGACTGGATGAAGAGATAGCATATTGGGCTTGCCATGCCCCTAGGCCCCAATTTTTAACTATAGTTCGGGTTGTCCCTTCAGTCTTCCCCACGGCTTGGCTTTGGAATTCCTCTTTTGGTGGGACACCTGAGGTAACAAAACTGAAATGAGTCCTCCCATCCCACAGATTGACGAATAGTAATTGGGAATCGGGCCAAATCCTCAGAGAGGAAGATTCGTCCATGGCCCATGAGGCCTCCCCAACATTCCACGGCCATCGCTGATACAAAATCCAGAGACAAAAGCCTGAGCAAGCGCCTCAGACTCGCACTTTCTTCATATCCTGAAGAGTTCTTCTCATGGTTTGTCGATCGGGCCTGCCATACCTACGTCCCCAAACCTAAGCTGAGTTTGTGTTTTCAGACTTCTGTCCTCAAAGTCTTGGGCCCCACACCATCCAGGCTGGGCCCCTGGAGGCACACATTAGGACTGTGCCTACCAATCCATGGGAATTCTGCCCATTCCATGGTCCAAAATCGTACAAATTAGGAGAAACCTCCAATGTCCCTGAGGCCATCCCAATAGTGTAGGTCGCCCAGAACAAACAAGGGCTGTCTAACGCCAGCTGATAATCGACCTCCACTCATACCATAGATGGATGTCTCCAGAGAAGAAGATTGAACCAGACAGGACCCTAGGCCATAATAGGATCCATTGCTTTGGGTTACAGGCATGTGTCCTCAAAAGCCTGATTCCAATACGAGCATAGGTGTTTTCCTGAGGCACCCATCAGAACTCATCTCGCCTCCAGAAGGAAACCTGTGCATGGGAGCCATATCCAAAGCTTAGGAGAGTAATTCAGGATCCCGGTGCCACCGCCCCATTCCAAGGCCCTCATGGACACAAAAACACATTAGGACCCATCCTCACGAAAGTCCATTTCAAATCAGCCGCCCCGGTTGCTCCCACAGAGCCATCAGATCTAAACTGTCTTGTTGCTAGGAGACAATTGGAATGCGAGGCGGGCTTCCCAGGCATCCATCCGCGAACGGGGCTCTGGAGTCATTCCATATGGGATGTCCTGGAGCTGTCCACCAGGTCTCAATTGTCCCGCAGAAGGAATCCTTGAAGGGGGCATCCCACAACTCCCAACGTGGGAAAACCTCAATGGCCTCGAGATTCCGCTCCCTTCATGAAGCAGCCGTCATGCTCAGAAACTCCAACCTGAGCCAACGTCTGATCCACGCCCTGATTCAGATGCATGAGATATTGGTTCAGATTTCCAGGGGGTACCTGCCGTGCCCTCGCCCTGAAACCCAAGTCTAGCTTGTCTTCTCAGACTTCCGTCCTCACACTCCTGGCCCCGAAGCCCTCAAGTTTGGCAATTCCGGACCAACAATGCAGCACTCTGCCTGCCCTCTAGAAAAAAAATTATTGCCTCGTGAGCTGCCCAGGCACCTTAAATGAGGGTAAACCTACACAGCACTCGACTTTACCCAAATTATATAGTCTAACCTGGGCACTAATGCACTGTCGAACACAACCTGAGCCCGGACCTCCTGACCAACACCCAGAAAGCTGACCGCACACTGAGCACAAAAAACCCGCCATGGCCTTAGGTCATCATCTCTTCCTTACCTCAGTTTTCAGGCTTCAGAACTGAGACCTTATCTCCAATCACTGCCCAGGGGTGAGTGTGATGTAGAAATCAGAACTCGTCTTTACCCATGGCAAGAACCCTTGTGGTTGGCACGTTGCCCAACGTTCAGAGTAGAAGAAACCAGCATTCACCCTGAGGCCCCGCCCATTCTTGAGTGCGACGAGGGCATACACAAACATTGTGAACCTCAGCTTGAGTCCTGTAGTCTAGTAAGTCCTCTCAGTGTTGGACCATTAGATGTCATAATGGGCTTGACATGTCCCTAGGCCCCAATTTTTAACCAGATTTCTGATTGTCCAGTCGCCCCTCCCCAGGGCTCTACTCTGGAATCCCTCATTTGGTGGGACACCGGAGGTTAAAAAAGAAAAAAAACAACAACAACAAAAAAAAAACAGGCTTCTTCCAGCCCAAAGAATGACCCCATACTCTTTGGACGGGGCCAAACCACCCGAAAGTACAACTCGTCCATTTCCCATGAAGTCACCCAGAAATTCCACGACCATGAGTGACATGATATCCAGAGACAAAAACTTGAGCAGGAGCCTCACACTAGCCCTTCTTTCAAATCCTGAAGAGTTCTCCTCATGGTCTGTAGATCAGTCCTGCCATACCTATGACCCGAAACATAAGCCGAGTTTGTGTTTTCTGACAACTGACCAAACAGCCCTGGCCTACACAACCTACAGGCTCAGGCCCCTGGACACAAAACTGAGGACTGTACTTGCCCTCTCCAAGGGAATTGTGTGTGTCCATTCCAATGGCCACAAGCCTTCTAATAGGATAAACCTCCAAAGTCCCTGATCCATCTCAATAGTGGTGGCTTCCCAGGAAAAACAGGGGCAATCTGAGCCCAACTGAGCACCTACCTGCACTCAGACCCATAGACAGATGTCCCCAGAGGTAAAAAGAAAAGAACAGGCCCTTAGGCACTAATCAGATCCATTGATTTGGTGTCCAGGCATCTCTCCTCAGAGGCCTTGATTTCAAAAGCAGCATTAGCTGTTTCGTGACTCACCCATCAGAAAACCTCTCATCTACACATGAGAAACTTGCACGTTGGAGCTGTGTCAAAGCCTCTGTTTAGGAGAACCCTTTAGGACCCTGTGCCACCGCTTCATTCCAAGGTCTCCATAGACACAAAAGCACGTTAGGACCCATCCCCAGGGGTGTCCATTTCAACACAGCGTCCTCGGTTGCTCCCCACAGATCCAGGAGATCTAACCTGTCTTGTTGCTAGGAGACAATTGGAATGCGAGGTGGGCTACCCAGCCATCCATCCTTAGAACCCTGCTCAGAATCATTGGCCTGGAGCCAAACAACAGGTCTCAATTGTCCTGCAGAAGACTCTCTGCAGTTTGGAGCTTCTCACAACTCCCATCGTTGGAAAGCCCCATGGCCTCGTGATGACCCCCCATTTATGAAGGGGCCATCAGGGACAGAAACTCCTACCTGAGCGATCGTCTGATCCTCGCCCTGACTTCAGATGCACGAGATCTCGATTCAGGTCTGTAGATTGTGCCTGCCATGGCCTCACCCAGAAACCTAAGCCTAGCTTGTGTTCTCAGACTTTTGTCGTCAGACTACTGGCCCACAAGCCCTCCAGTTTGGCAATCCAGAACTACAATGCAGCACTCTGCCGGCCCTCCAGAAGAAAAACTTTGTCCTCTGGGGATACCCAGTAACCCCTAATGAGGATCAACCTGCACCGACCTTGGCTGTACCCCAAATACATAGGCTGACCAGGGCACTAATGCCCTTTCTGACACAGCCTGATCCTGGACCCCCTGGCCCCTCCCAGACAGCTGTCCGCACACTGAGCACATCGAGCCGCCATGGCCTTAGGTCGTCATCTCTTCCCAACCTCAGTTTTCAGGATTCAGAACCTAGACCTTATCTCCAATCACTGCCCAGGGTTGAAGGTGATGCAGAAATCAGAACTCCTTCCCCATGGCAAGAAACCTTGTGGTTGGCATGTTGTCCAACGTTCAGTGTAGTTGAAACCAGTGTGGCCCATGAGGCCCCACCCATGCTCGCGGGCCACATTGTTCACAAACACACATTGTGACCCTCAGGCTGAGCCCAGTCCTCAAGTAAGGCCCCTCAGTGGCTGGATGAAGAGATAGCATATTGTGCTTGCCATGCCCGTAGGCCCCAATTTTTAACCATAGTTCGGGTTGTCCCTTCAGTCTTCCCCACGGCTTTGCTTTGGAATTCCTCTTTTGGTGGGACACCCGAGGTAACAAACCTGAAAGGAGACCACCCATCCCACAATTGACGAAAAGCAATTGGGAATCGGGCCAAATCCTCAGAGAGGAAGATTCGTCCATGGTCCATGAGGCATCCCCGACATTCCACGGAGATCGCTGATACAAATTCCAGAGACAAATGCCTGAGCAAGCGCCTCAGACTCACTCTATATTCAAATCTTCATGAGTTCTTCTCATGGTTTGTAGATTGGGCCTGCCATACCGATGTCCCCAAAGAAAGCTGAGTTTGAGTATCGGAATCACAATCAGAACTCTGCCTTCCACATGGCTGTAATGCTTGTTCTTCACATGGAGTCATACCTTCATGTGGGGAACCCTTCATGGCCCCTGATGCCACGCCCAAACATGAGTGCTGCTTGGGCACAAATTCACACTGTGACCCTAGCATGAGCCCCATGACAAAGAAAGGCCTGTCAGGTTCGGGACGAAGGTCCTGCATATAGTCCTTGCCATGCACATAATCACCCAGGACTAACTAGATGGTGTGTATTCCAGTTGAGGGAACCCACTGCTGTGCTCTAGAGTCCCTCTCCTGGGAGGTCCTTTGTGGCAGAAAACAGTACTCTTCACTTCCCACAGAATGAACACAAACACTTGGGAGCTTGGACAATCCCCCGAGAGGAAGGCTCTTCCTCGGACCCTGAGGCAACCCCTACCCTGACCGGACACTGTGAACGCAACACCCAGAGACAAAAGCCTGAGCGACTGCCTCCCACTTGCCCTCCTTTGATATCCAGAGGATGTCCCCTTACGGACTGGAGATCAGGCCTGCCATTACCTTGGCCCCTACCTGAGCCAAGTTTGCTCTTTCAGACATCAGTCCCCAGAGCCCTGGCAAACACAGCCTCTAGGCTGGGTCCTCTGGAGCCATACCACAGGACTGTGCCTGCTCTCTCCTGGGAAACTGTGTCCATTCCTTTGGCCACACACCTCCAGAATATGAGAAACCTCAAGGCCCCCGAGGTCATCCCACTACTGGGAACCTCCCTGGACACACAGGGGCATTCGACCACAAGCTGAGCAGCTACCTCCACGAAGGCATGCACACAGATGTCAACAGAGATAGAAGGTTGAGCCGGACAGGCCCTTAGGCCCTAATCTCAACTATTGCTTTGGGTTCCAGGTGTTACTCCTCAGAGGCTTTGGTTCGAAGAACAGGATATGGGGCTTTCCTGAGGCACTGAACAGAACTCCTCTCGTCTCCACATGGGAAGTTGCCTTGTTGGAGCCGTGTCAAACACCTCATGTTGGAGAATCCTGCAGAGTCCCTGAGCCACCTCCACATTCCAAGGTCTCCCAGGCCACCAAGCCACAGTAGGACTCATCTTCAGGAGAGTCCATTTCAACTCTCCCCTCTGGGTAGCTCACCCAGGAGCCCGCAGATTGAGCCTGCCTTGTCCTGACTAAAGAGTGGGAATATGAGGTGGCGTTCCCAGGCATCCATGCTTAGACACCTGCTCTCGAGTCTTTCCATATGGGGCCTCTTGGAACCATCCAATAGGACTCGACTGTCGTGCAGAAGGTAACCTTCAGTTTTGGCGCAGTTCACAAATCCCATCGTAGTCAAAACTTTCTGGCCTCATGAAGCCCCCACACCCTTCAGGAAGAGGCCATGCTGGACAAGAACTCTAGCCTGAGGCACGTCTCATAGTTGACATGACCTCAGTGCAGGAGATCTCGATTCAGCCTCTGCAGAGTGGGCCTGCCGTGCCCTCGGTCCCAAACCTCACGCTAGCTTGTGTTTTCAGACTTCCTTCCTCACACTCCTGGCAAACAAGCCCTCCGGACTAGGAACTCCAGAACCAAAACCCAGCCCAGTGTCTGCCCAACGGAAGAAAAACGTTTCCCTGTGGGGCTCTCCAGAAAACCCAGATGAGGATCAACCTGCTCGGGCCTCGACGGTACCCGAACTGG